>NC_133129.1:15127219-15427219 GCF_048418815.1 Hemitrygon akajei | reverse complement strand
AGATACCTCCTCTCTTACCACCATTCAGGACCCCAAACAGTCCTTCCAGGAGAGGCAACACTTCACTTGTGAGTCTGTTGGGGTAATCTATTGCATCCGGTGCTCCCGGTACGGCCTCCTCTACATCGGCGAGACCCGACGCAGATTGGGGGACCGCTTTGTCGAGCACCTATGCTCCGTCCGCCACAACAGACAGGATCTCCCAGTTGCCACTCAGTTCAACTCTCCTTCACATTCCCATTCGGATATGTCCATACATGGCCTCCTCTACTGCCATGATGAGGCCAAACTTCAGATGGAGGAACAACATCTCATATACCGTCTGGGTAGTCTCCGGCCCCTTGGTATGAACATCGAATTCTCCAACTTCCCGTAATTCCCTCCTTCACCCTTCTCCCATCCCACCTTCACTCTGTCTCCTCTTCTAGCTGCCTATCACCTCTCATGATTCTGACTTCTTCTACTACCCATAGTGCTTTCCCCTTACATTCCTTCTTCACCTCTCCTGCCTATCCCCACCCTGCTTCCCCTTGATCTTTTCTCTGATTGGTTCTCCACCCTCCCCCCACCTTCTTTATAGGGTCCCTGGCCCCTCCTTCTTTAGTCCTGATGAAGGGTCTCAGCCTGAAACGTTGACTGCTCCTTTCAACGGATGCTGCCCGACCTGCTGAGTTCTTCCAGCTTTTTTGTACGTCTTGATTTGACCACAGCATCTGCAGTGTACTTTGTGTTTACTCAAACCACACTGTCTGGCACCAACAGTCAGAATCATTGAGATCACATTTCTTCCCATTCTGCTGTTTGGTCTGAACCTTTTGACCATGTCAGCATGCTTTTTATGCATCGAATTGCTGCCACATGATTGGCTGATTACATATTTGCATTAAGAAACAGGGCAATAAATGGACACCGAGTGTATAAGCCAACACACTATTTGCCTTCATAATTGCTTGCTGCATCTGCCCATAATCTTTCAATGAGTAAAAGGATATGTGGTCCCTTTGAACTTCAACATTTCCAAATTTGTCACTGTTTAAAAATGCTCTGCTTCTCTGTTTAGCACACAAGTGGATAATCTCACATTCCCCCACCCCCCACCTCCCATAATATTCCATCTGTCATGTTGTCTCTTAGCTCTTTCAGCTCATGTGTTTCCCCTGGGTGCCTTTACATCCTCCTTCCTCCTCATTATTCAATTTACATTCACTCTGCACCATCAGCAAACCCAGAACTATTACATATAGTCACAACACCGATGTACACTCAGTGGCCACTTTATTAGGTACACCACTGTACCTGTTCATTATGCAATCATCTATTCAGCCAATCATGTGGCAGCAACTCAGTGCATAAAAGCATGCAGACATGGCCAAGAGGTTCAGTTGTTGTTTAGACCATACATCAGAATGGGGAAGAAATGTGATCTAAGTGACTTTGACTATGGAATGATTGTTGGTGCCAGACTGGGTGGCTTGAGTATCTCAGAAACTGTTAACAAAGCTTTTAAGCCCACAGAACTTTTTTGGGATTTTCACGCACAACAGTCTCTATAGTTTGCAGAGAACGATGCGAAAATCAAAACACATCCAGTAAGCGGCAGCCCTGTGGGTAAAAACATCTTGTTAATGAGATAGGTCAGAGGAGAATGGCCAGACAGGAAGGCAACAGTAACTCATGGTGTAGCAGAAGAGCTTCTCTGAATACACAACACTTCGAACCTAGATGGGCTACAGCAGCAGAAAGCCATAAAGTAGCAAATGAAGTGACCACTGAGAGTAAATTGTGAAGAACTGCTCATAGCCTGGCACTTGGACAAAAAGTCACTTATTCACATTCTCTGTTTTCTGTCCAGTTCTCAGTCTGACAACTTCACCCCAGCAGGGTGCACTCCAGACTTGCTGATCAACCTCACCTGTAGCTACTTTTCAATTGACTTCTGAAGATCTGGAGATAACACTTCATGCTGTTCCTTAGATATTCTAATCACACTCTCATGAATTCCAATAGAACATAGAACAGTTCATCATAGTACAGGCCCTTTGGCCCACAATGTTGTGCTGACCCATTAACCCACTCTAAGATCAACCTAACCTTTGCCTACCACATAGCCTTCCATTTCTCTTTCATCCATGTGCCTATTTATGAGTCTCTTAAATGTCCTTAATGTATCTCCCTCTACTACGACCCTGGGCATCGCATTCTACGCACCCACCACTCTCTGTAAAAATCCTACCTCTGACATCCTCCTTATACTTTCCTCCGAATACCTTAAAATTATGCCCCCCATATTAGCCATTTCCAGACTAGGGGAAAGTATCTGGCTGTCCACTCTATCTTAACATCTCTATCAAGGCAGCTCTCTTCTTTCTAAAAAATTAGACTATCAGACTAATCCTAATAGATTAGTTAAGCATTAGTTCTTTTTCATAAATCCAAGCTGACTTCAGTGAAATCTATTTTTCTTTTCTAGTGATTCTATTATTATATACTTCATTACAGACTGCATCAATTTCCCTCTCAGTGACGTTGGGCACTCTCTGCGTTTTTCTGGAACCTCAACCTCTAGTACGTCGTGGGCATGTTATGTTTCCGGCAGAAGCATTGGCGACACCTGGGGGCTGCCCCCAACACATCCTCGGACTGTGACTCAAATAACACAATTCACTCAATATTTTGATACTTTGATGTGATATTCGATGTGCTGTTCCCATCTTTAAGGACCCCCATCACCCAGGACATGCCCTCTTCTCACTGCTAACATCAGGGGAGAGGTATAGGAGCTTGAAGACACACACGTCACATTTCAGCGACAGCTTCTTCCCCTCCACCATCAGATTTCTGAACGGTCCGTGAACCCATGAACACTATCTCACTATTTTTTGCTCTCTTTTTGCACTACTTATTTAATTTAATTTTTATATATACTTATTTATAATTTATAGGTTTTTATTATTCTTTATTACAATGTACTGCTGTCACAAAACAACTATTTTTATGACATTTGCCAGTGATTTTCAACCTGATTCTTATGTTTCAATGTACATGATGAATAAAGTTAATCTCTTAATCTTTAAAAATCTCTTTAAAAGTCCAGTAATCTCTTGCTATATGGCTCAGCAGCTTTTTACTTCCAGATTATTTAATTATCTGAATTTGACTTCCACAGCAGTCATGGGGAGATTGGAATTCACATTTCCACATCACTGCTCCAAGTTTCTTAAAATAACCACTCTACTAGCATGCCACGTCTAGCCGCTCCTCGAGGCGATTTGAGAAGATGTCCTACCCTCTGCTGGGGCCAAGCCGGGAAGGTCAATAAATTCTGGCCTCTCCTGATGCACTCAGATTGAACAAACAGGACAACATGATGCCAACCTCTGCTATATACTCTACCTTGGATATACTGCAGTTTGGTAATTTGGACTGGCTGCTTTGGAATTGCTTGAATATTCTGAAAGAAACACAGAAAACCACAAATGTTGAGTTCTGCTTCGGAAGAATAGCTCCCAAGAAAGCATATCAGTGCCTCTACATCCTGACGAGCCTAAAGCAGGGGTGCTCAACTTTTTCTATGCCATTGTCCCCTCCCATTAACTGAGGGGACTGTGGACCCCAGGCTGGGAACTCCTGGACTGAAGAAATTTACCATGTCCTGTGCGTGCTTACAAATTTTTATTTTCGTACCATAGAAAGCATACTGTCTTGATGTATCACGGTTTGGTACAGCAATTGCTGTGCACGTGACTGCAAGAAACTGCAGAGAGTTATGGACACAGCTCAGCACAACTTGGAAGCCGGACTCCCCTCTATAGACTCTGTCTATACATCTTACTGCCGCAGTAAAACAGCCAGCATAATCAAAGACACCCCCCCCCCCACACACACACACACCCTGGATATACTCTTTTCTTTCCCCATCCCACTTCCCAATTAGACAGAAGATACAAAAGTCTGAAAGCACATGCCACCAGGCTCAAGGACAGCTTCTACCCTGCTATTGGACACTATTGTTGCATGTTCTCTATAGCTGTTACATTTTATTCTGCACTGTTATTTTGTCGGGACCTTCCGTCGGTCACGGTTGACCGTGAATGTTGCATCCTAGCTGTCTACATGATGCACAAGCCAGGGCAGAATGATACGGAGAGCAAGCTGTTGCCCATGCGGCAGGCTCCCTCTCTCCACACAGCTGATCAATCCGAAGGAATGGCACCAGCAGCATCACAGGAGTTGCCGTGCATGGGAATAGCCACAAGGCTGCGGAGGTTTGAGATCAGAGTTTTCCTTCTCCTATGTGAGCTGCCAACCACGGCTGACAAGCCTGATCTGCCTGAAGCGACTGGTTTTAAGGCACCAGTAACCCAATTTTGGCCCTTCTCCTGTCAGTAGAAACAGTTCTGCCAAGCTGAATAGCCAGGAGCTGAACTTGGTTGTCGGAGGCTATTTGAGCTGCACACCAGTGGGAGAATTTAACAGGTAGTAGGAGCTTTTCCACACTACTGCCCCCAGTGTGGAGAGAGGGAGCCTGCCACATGGGCAACAGCTTGCCCCCAGCTATGACAACCTTAAGGAACCTTGTTTTTTATTGCTTTACCTTGCTGTATCTCACTGCACTGTGTAATGATTTGATCCATTTGAACAGTGACTCATTACTGCCTTGCATCTTATTGTTTGCCTGCACTGCTCTGCACTTTCTCAGTAACTGACACACCTTATTCTGCACTCTGCTGTTGTGTCCCCTGTGTAATGAGATGATCAGAACCACACAGTGATGAAGAGGGAACACTGTGACTCACTGGAATGGTAGAAAACCACTCACCATGCCGAGCTGCCTCTCCAATGCTTGGTCAGCTGGGTAAGCTGAATTTACAGCCACCATTCCATGTGCCCCAGGTGATCACTGTATCTCAGTACAGTTAATAATACTAGGCCAATTTACCAATTTATCAATAGCTTCTATTAAATGTGAGGAAAATCCAATGGGAACAGAATTGAAATTAGATTTTTTATTTTTTTTTATTATTTATTATTGTCACAGATACTGTGAAAAGTTTGTCTTGCATATTGTTGATATGGATCACATCATTGCACAGTGCATTGAAGTAGAACAAGGTAAAACAATAACAATGCAGATACAGTCACTTTAAAGTCATTTAGTTATCCAGCATGTAAACAGGCCTTTCAGCCCATTTCAACCAAACTGTCTTTCTCAGTTAGTCCCACTTGCCTGCATTTGACCCATCTAGAACTGGAATTGGAATTGATTTATTATTGTCACATGCTCAGTGATAAGCTGGTCTTGTATACTGTTTCATTCATTCATTCATTCATTATGTGCCATGCCGTATGATGTGGGTGATCATGGTCTTTCCATGACCGTGATTGTTCTTGGCAAATTTTCCTACAGAAGAGGTTTGCCATTGTCTTTTTCTGGGCAGTGCCTTTACAAGACAGGTGACCCCAGCCATTATCAATACTCTTCAGATATTGTCTGCCTGGCATCAGTGATCACGTAACTGGAACTTGTGATATGCACCAGCTGCACATACAACCATCCACTACCTACTCCCATGGCTTCTCGTGACCCTCACTGGGGGCTAAGCAGGTGCTCTACCCTGTCCAAGGGTGAACTGCAGGCTTGCAGAAGGAAGGAGCGCCTTATGCCTTCTTTGGTTGAGACATATGCCCTCCCCGCCACCCATACTGTTTAGAGTTCAAATCAACACACAGTGCATTGGGGTTGTACAACGAAAAACAATACAATGCAGAATAAAGTGTAACAACCACAGAGGAAGTGCAGGGCAGGTAAGACAATAAGGTGCAAGATCGTAATGAGGTAGATTATGGGATCTTTGTACCAGGGAAGCATTTAATAGCAACAGAAAGAACAGGAGAGTCTCTGCACTTCCAGGAAATGAATATTTCATGATATGTGCCGTAATTCTTTGAACTGAGTTGGTCCCAAAATCTCAACAGGTTTCCCTAACAAAAATCCATTTATTTGCTGCTTTAGATTTTAACTAACCCGCAAGATACACGGCAGGAGTTGTGTTGTTCTTCTCAGAACAAAGGGATGAAGGAGATCTGGCAAAGGTAGACACAATCACAGTTAGGTTAGAAAATGAAGTCATTCCCATTAACACACAGTTCCAATTGGGTCAACATACATAAAGTGTTAGCAGAAAATCGAAGGAGAATTGGAATTGGAATTGATATGTTATTGTTACATGTACCAAGGTACGGAGTGTAAAGATTGTTTCACACAGGTCAAATCATTACACAGTGCAATGAGCTAGAACAAGGTGAAACAATAACAATGCCGAATAAAGTGAAAAAGTTGTAGAGAAAGTGCAGTGCAGGCAGAGAATAAGGTGCAAGACATACCAAGCTTGACTGGGAGGTCAATAGATCAATGTGAGGAAAAGTTTTTTTTACGCAAATTGTCTCAAAACTGGCAGAGACAAAATGAATTAGTGCAACACACAAAATGCTAGAGGAACTCAGCACATCCGAATCAGGTTTATTATCATCGGCTTGTGACGTGAAATTTGTTAACTGAGCAGCAGCAGTTCAATGCAATACATAATCTAGCAGAGAGAAAAAATAATACTAAATAAAATAAAAATAATAAATTATCAAGTAAATCAATTATGTATATTGAATAGATTTTAAAAACATGCAAAAACAGAAATACTGTATATTTTTTTAAAAATTGAGATAGTGTCTAAAGATTCAATGTCCATTTAGGAATCAGATGGCAGAGGGGAAGAAGCTGTTCCTGAATCGCTGAGTGTGTGCCTTCAGGCTTCTGTACCTCCTACCTGATGGTAACAGTGAGAAAAGGGCATGCCTGGGTGCTGGAGCTCCTTAATAATGGACGCTGCCTTTCTGACACACTGCTCCTGGGTACTTTGTAGGCTAGTACCCAAAATGGAGCTGACTAGATTTACAACCTTCTACAGCATCTTTCAGTCCTGTGCAGTAGCCCCTCCATACCAGACAGTGATGCAGCCTGTCAGAATGCTCTCCACGGTACAACTATAACAATTTTTGGGTGTATTTGTTGACATGCCAAATCTCTTCAAACACCTAGTAAGGTATAGCCACTGTCTTGCCTTCTTTATAACCACATCAATATGTTGGGACCAGGTTAGATCCTCAGAGATCTTGACACCCAGGAACTTGAAGCTGCGCACTCTCTCCACTTCTGATCCCTCTGTGTTGTGTGTGTTGATCTGCATTTCCAACATCTGCAGAATCTTGTGAAAATTGATTAGTGTCTCCAGACCATAAGACCTTGGAACATAATTAGTCCACTTGGCCCTCTGAATTTTCTTCGTCATTCCATCACAGCTGATTTATTATCCCACTGAGCCCCATACTCCTGCCTTCTCTCCATAACCTTTAATGCGCTTACTAATTGAGAACCTACTAAGCTCTGTTTGAAATATACCCAATGACTTGGTCCCTATAGCTGTCTGTGGAAATGAATTTCACAGATTTGCCACCCATTGACTGAAGAAATTTCTCCTCATCTCTGTTCTAAAGCCTCTATTCTAAGGCTGTGCCCTCTGATCCTAGACTCACCCACTATAGGAAGCATCCTCCCACATCCACTCTATCTAGGCCTTTCAATATTCTATAGGATTCAATGAGATCCCTCCTCATTCTTCTAAATTCCAATGAGTATAGGCCCAGACCCATCATTCTCGTGACCCTCCTCTGGACTCTCTCCAGTGCCAGCACATCCTTTTGTAAATAAGGGGCCCAAAACCGTTCAGTTTACAGGGAAACAGGGATCCTAAAAAGAAAAGATTCTTCTGGTCTACCCTCCTTCCCCAGTGTCTGCCTCCCGTTTTCCTATTCATATTACCAATTTGTCCTCAATTCTAACCCAGCTCAAATCAGTCCCGGTGACAGAGCCTGCAGATTACAATCCCACAGCTCAGCAATCCGGGTTCAAGTCCAACCTCTGGTTCTTTCTGTGTGGAGTTTTCACATTCTCTCTGTGACCATGAACTTTCCCCTGGGTACCCTGATTTCCCGCTACAAACCAAAGATAGGGTGATAGGTTAATTGGGTAGCGCAAATGAGGGGAAATAAGGAGGGAAGGAAAGGAGCCCATACCTAAAGGCCCTTGAACTTGTCTTGAAGATTGTTTAGACACAAAAGCTGAGAGTATCCTTGAATGAACCTAATGCCAGTTTAACTAATCTACTTCCTACTGGTTACTTAATTATTGCATGAAAGAGGAGGACATTTGGCCCATCAGCTCCATGTCAGCTCTCAGCATGTGCTGGCCCTTGAGAGGGTCTGGAGGAGATTCACAAGAATGAAAAGTTTAACCTCTGATGTCTCTAAGCCTGTACTCAATGGATGAGGACAGAAGTCATTGAAGCCTACCAGATACCGAAAGGCCTGGGTAGAATGGACAGGGAAAGGATGTTTCCATTAGTGAGAGAATCTGGGATCTGAGAGCAGAGCTTCACAGTAAAGGAAAGAGGAGAAACTTCTTCAAGACAGGGAGTGATGAATCTGTGGAATTCATTCTGGAGGACAAATGATGGGGTTGTGATGGGGTGTACTTAAGGCAAAATTGATTGGTTGTTGGTTGGTAAGGAGGTTAAGAGTTAAAGGAGGAATGTGAGAAAATGGGTATAATAATCAAGAAGCCATGATTGAATGGTGGAGCAGACTCGATGGGCTGAATGGCCTAATTCTGTTCCAAATCTGATGGGACTGATGGAATTTCTCTGCTGAGAGCTAACATGGAGCTGATGGGCCAAATGTCCTCCTCTTTCATGTAATAATTAAGTAACCAGTAGGAGGTAGATTAGTCAAACTGGCATTAGGTTCATTCAAGGATACTCTCAGCTTTTGTGTCTAAACAATCTTCAAGACAAGTTCCAGGCCCTCCTGTGGTGATGTTCTCCTTCTCAATGACACTGTTAC
Organism: Hemitrygon akajei; assembly: GCF_048418815.1. Classification (NCBI taxonomy): domain Eukaryota; kingdom Metazoa; phylum Chordata; class Chondrichthyes; order Myliobatiformes; family Dasyatidae; genus Hemitrygon; species Hemitrygon akajei. The sequence goes on along the minus strand of NC_133129.1, from coordinate 15,418,267 downwards.
AGCAGCTGGTGAAATTGAACAGCTTTACCCTGCTCATGTTCTCAGGCTAATCACTTCCACGCTCCCATGAAGTCAGTCAGCTAAAGTCAGTGCTCCTGTGACTTCAACACAACTTCACAGATAAATTGTTAGCCTCTTTAAGAATTCCAAAGATTTACAAGCAGGGGAAATAAATCTTGTCCTCATTTGGAATGGCAGACGCTTGAGCCTCTGACCCCTCCACCTGTAGCATGTCTCCATTCAAAGATTACCCTTTCCTCTGTGTTGCTAATACTACCATGACATATTCTTAATTGGTAAATAGATAAATTGCTAAATTGGCTTATTACTGTCACATGTAACTCATATTCACCTTTTGGCAACAGTTTAAGTTTGAGGAGATTTGGTACGTCACCAGAGACTAGCAAATTTCTGCAGATGTGCCGTGGTCTGGTATGGAGGTTCCAATGCACAGGACTGGACAAAGCTGCACAGGGCTGCAAACTCAGCCTGCTCCATTACTGGCACTAGCTGCCCCACCATCGAGGACAGTTTCAAAAGGGGAGGCCTCAAGAAGGCGGCATCCATTATGAAGGAGCCCACCATCCAGAACATATCTTCTTCTCATTACTAGCATCAGAGAGAAGGTACAAGAACCTGAAGACATACACTCAACATTTTAGAAACAGCTTCTTCCCCTCAGCGTCAGATTTCTGAATGGTCCGAGCACCCATGAACATTCTTCTTAAGCTGTTCACCCCTACTGGGCACAGGCCACAAACAGCAGCTCACCAGAGTCCTCTGACCTGGGCCAGTCCTTAAAAGTTTTCCCAAGTGTAGCCCATCTTCTTGATGTATCCTGCCATTCACAGGGAAGAGGTCTTTGCCATTTCTGTATCTTTGGGCTTTTATGGGATGGGGTTGCTAGCCCAATGACCAACATCCCCATCCCCATCCCCCTCCTTTCGCAGCCGGTCTAGGATTGTCCATGGCAGAGTAATCTGATTTTACATAACTATTTTTTCCTCTTTTTTTCTCAACTTATTTATATTCTTATGGCTATTGTTGCAACTTATAGTTATTTTTTATGTATTGCACTGTATTACTGCCACAAAACAGCAAATTTCATGACATATGATTCTGATTCTGAAGTATGTGGACCCAGCCCCTTGAACTGAGTGTTAATGGGAACCATTTCATTCTGTTCACCCTCTCTAATCCTGCTGTGATTGCACCCACCTCTGTCAAACCTCCTTTCATCCTTTGTTCCAAGAAGAAAACCCAACTTCTCTTGTCTAACTCGCGTTTCAATTAATAATTACAGCTCTAAGTAAATAAATTTTTGATCACAAAGATATTAACATCTTGGAACCAAAGCAGATCAGAGGATTACAGCACAGAGCAGACGATTCATTTTCTGGAAGTGCAGAGATCCTCCTGTTCTTCCCATTGCTATTAAATGGTTCCCTGCTACAATAAGATGAACTCTTGGCTTCATAATCTACCTCGTTATGATCTTGCACCTTGTTGTTTACATCCACTGCTCTTTCTCCGTAATTGTTACACTTTATTCTGTATTGTTATTGTTTTACCTGCTACAACCTCAATGCTCCATATAATTGATTTGATTTGTATGAGCAATATGCAAGACAAGGTTTTCATTATCTCTTGTTAATAAGCTAACACCAATTCCAATTCTAACTGATTTTCCTCAAACTTAATAGAAACTATTGATAAATTGGTAAATTGTTTTATCATTGTCACATGTACTCAAATGCAGTAAAATACTTGCTTTGCATGCCATCCATACAGATCATTTCATTACATAGTGCATTGAGGTAGTATAAGGGAAAGCAATAACATAATGCAGAATAAGGCCATAATGAGGTGGATTGTGAGGTTAAGAGTCTATTGTGTCCTACTAAGGGATTATACAATAGTCCTATATCAGTGGGATAGAATCTGTCCTTAAGCCTAGTGCCATGTGCTTTCAAGCTTTTGTATCTTCTGCCTGATGGGAGGGGTGAGAAGAGAAAATGTCTGGGGTGGATGGGGATCTTTGATTGATTACTGAGGCAGCGAGAAATTTACACAGAGTCTATGGACAGGAGGCTGACTTCCTTGATATGTTGAGCTGTGCCCACAAGTCTCTGCAGCTTCTTGCGCTCATGGGTAGAGCAGTTGCCGTACCAAGCCGTGGTGCACCTGGATGCATTCCATGGTGCATCAATAAAAATTGGTGAGGGTTAAAAGAGACATGTCAAGTATCTTTATAATGTCCATAGAATCTAAAAATCTATCAGTTTCGGATTTGAGTACATTCAGTGTCTGACCACCCACATCCCACTGAGAGAGGGAGAGAGAGGATTCCAAAGAAATTTCTCTCCACTTCGCTAGGACATCTGAGACTACGACCCTTAGTCTGGAAGCTTACATCAGAAACAGTGCTTCTTTCTCAGCTGTAGATACCTGGAGGACTTCTCTCCAACAGACCCTCAACACTCACCCAATCTCTTAGACTCCGATTCTTTATTAATGATGCAACCTGCTACATGGAGGGTGGGTTGATATTGACTTGCTAGAGAGTGTTCAGTCACTTGTGGACAATCATTGGGAGGTTAATTTCAGTTTCTTTAGGCATTGACAATTGCTTAAAATTTACAGGAGGGTATTTCACAATGATGTTGGTTTTCCACTAGTATTTATTGCAATACATTGCAGAACAGGCCCTTCCAGCCCTTTGTGAGCTGCACCACCTATCAATCTCCCAATTTAGTCCCAGCCTAATCATGGAACAATTAACAATAATCAAATAATTTTCCAACCAGTAGGTCTTTGGACTGTGGGAGGAAACTAGAGCACCCAGAGGAAACCCACACAGTCATGAGGAGAATGTAAAACTCCTTACAGGCAGTGGTGGGAATTGAACCCAGGTCACTGCTACAGTAAAGCGTTGTGCTGCCGCTACACTATCGTGTTGCCATATTCTAGTCTGTTGTACAGAATTTCCTCTCAGAACGTTTCACTAATAGAACATGGAACAACACATTATGGGCACTGATGTTGTGCCGATCTATATAAACCTACTCCATGATCAATCTAACCCTTCAATCCCACACAGGACATAACCCTCTATTTTTCTTCTATCCATGTGCCTATCTGGGGGTTTTTGAAATGTCCTTTTTATATCAGCCCCTATCATTACCCCAAGCCATCAGACTCCTCAATAGTCAGAGTGTAGATTGACATCTACATCATTTATTATTATATTGTAATTTGTCCTCTACTGTGCCTATTGTCTTGTTCATTAATTATTGTACTGCCCTGCACTGTTTTGTGCACTTTATGCAGTCCTGTGCAGGTCTGTAGTCTAGTGCAGTTTTTATGTTGTTTTATGTAGTCTAGTGTAGCCTTGTGCTGTCTCACATAGAAACATAGAAAATAGGTACAGGAGTAGGCCCTTCGGCCCTTCGAGCCTGCACTGCCATTCAGTATGATCATGGCTGATCATCCAACTCAGAATCCTGTACCTGCTTTCTCTCCATACCCCCTGATCCCTTTAGCCACAAGGGCCATATCTAACTCACATAGTCTAGTGGAGTTTTGTGTTGTTTCATGTAGCACCAGGGTCCTGGAGGAATGTTGTTTCATTTTTACCGTGTACTGTACCAGCAGTTTATGGTCGAAATGACAATAAACTTGACATTTGACTTGATTACCCCTGGCAGTCTGTTCCAGCACCCACCCACCCCACTCTGCATAAAAAACCTACCTCCAATATCTCCCTTAAACTTTTCTTCACTCACCTTAACTGGATGTCCTCTGGTATTGGCTACTGTCACCCTATAAAAAGAGGCTGTCTGTCCACTCGATCTATACCCCTTATCATCTTATATGTCTCTATCCAGTCACTTCTCACCCTCCTTCACTCCAAAGAGAACAGCCTTAGCTTTCTCAACCATTCCTCATAAGACATGCTCTCTAATCCAGACAGTATCCTGGTAAATCTCCCCTGCACCTTATCTAAAGATTCCACACCCTTCCTATAAGGAGGTGACTAGAGCTGAACACAATACTCTCAAGTATGAACTAACCAGTGTCTTATAGAGTTGCAACATTACCTTACAGCTCTTCAACTCAATTCCCCAATTAATGAAGGCCAACACACTATACATTTTCTTAACCATCAACCTGCATGGCAATTTTGAGGGATCTATGGGCATGACCCCATGATTCCTCTGTTCCTCCACACTGTTAAGAAACCTATCATTAACCTAGTCCTCTGCCTTCAAGTTTGATCTTCTAAAGTTCATCATTTCACATTTTAGAACATAGAACATAGTTCATAGAAAATCTACAGCACATTACAGGCCCTTCCGCCCACAATGTTGTGCCGACCATGTAACCTACTCTAGAAGCTGCCTAGAACTTCCCTACCGCATAGCCCTCTTTTTCCTAAGCTCTATGTACCTATCTAAGAGTTTCTTACAAGACCCTATTGTATCCACCTCTACCGCTGTCACTGGCAGTGCATTCCACACTCTGTGTGAAATTTCTGGATTAAACTGCATCTGCCACTTCTCCACCCAAATCTGCATCTTGTCTATAACATGTTGTAACCTATAACAAGCTTTTACATTATCTACATTAGTGTCACCTGCAAACTTACCAACCCAGTCATCCACTTTCTCAATCAGCTCACAAAGATCAGGGGTCCCAGAACAGATCCCTGTGGAACACCACTAGGCAGAATGTGCTCCATTTACCTCCACCTTCTGCCTTCTATGGACAAGCCAATTCTGAATCTATGTAGTCAAGTTTCCCTGGATCCTATGCCTCATGGCTTTCTGGATGACCTTGTGGAACCTGGTCTAAAATCCATATACACCACACCCACCGCTGTACCTTCAACAGTTGGTTTTGTGACCTCCCTAAGCTGACCCATTAATATTTTAGCTCGGCTACCTGGTCTTCAGACACAGATGTGCATTCTACATCTCACTTGGCTTTCAGGTTCATCAGAGGATTAAAAAAGAAAGTCAGTGATCTAAGAAACAGGATTAACAACTCAAGGTTTCATCACTTCTTCTCTTCTCCGTAACCACCTCACACCTCTACTTTCCCCTTAGTCTTCAAGTGCATTCTTGCAAACCCTTCCAATACCAAGATAGGTGGAGGAACAGGTAGTGTCACAGAAGCAGAGAGTCTGCACAAGGATCTGGAGAGGTTGGAAGAGTGAGCAAACAAGTGGCTGATGGAATACAGCGCAGGGAAGTGTGGGGCTTGTCCAGTTTGGTAGGAAGAATAAAGGTGAAATCTATTTGCTAAATGTGGAGAGAATTCAGAAATCAGAGGTGAAAAGGGCATAGGAGTCCAGAATCAGAAATCCTTCAAGATTAAGTTGCAGATTGAGTTTGGTACTAAGGAAGGCAAATACAATGTTAACATTCATTTTGAGAGGATGAGAATATAAAAGCAAGGATATACTGCCGAAGCTTTTTAAGGCATTGGTCAGAATGTGTTTGGAATACGTTGAACAATTTTCAGCTCTCTAAGGTAGGATGTGTTGGTTTTGGAAGGGTCCAGAAGAGGTTCACAAAAATTGTCCCAGGAATGAAAGGGTTAATGTATAAAGAGTGTTTGATGGCACTGGGTCTGTACTCGATAAGAGTTCAGAATGATGAGGTGGGGGGTGGCAGAATCTCATTGAAATGTACCAGATGCTGCAAGACCTGAATAGAGTGGATATGGAGAGGATGTTCCCATCAGTAGGAGAGTTGAGGATCTGAGGGCAAAGCCTCAGAATAAAGGGCTGTGTGACTGTACCTGGGGGTTTCTCAATGGAGGCTATGCTACTCATGTGTCTATGTTTCAAACTGAGATGAGGAGGAATTTCTCCAATCTGTATGTGGTGATTCTGTGGTTGTAGAGGGTGGTGGAAGCTCACCTCATTGACCCCAAGGCAAGATTTGCCAGGTAAGAGGGACTTCCACCTCAATGGCTGGGTTGGTGGGTCTGTCAGGGTTTGTGCACAAATGCAGCTTCAGGAATGATGCCACTGAATAATCCTTTTAAATTTTAAGGTGGGGTCTGCTGGGAGCTATACCCAGCTGGGTAACTGCAGAATCTTGGTAAATCGATAAGGAGAACAACAACATGATGCTTCACATCTTACCCACCCTTGAAATTAGGGTGGAGCTGTACTTCAAGAAATAGGCTGATAAGCGGTTCTAATTGTAGTTATTAAGTGGAACTCAGTACACAGACTGTGTGGCTCTTGTCTACCTGGTGGTTTCCCAATGGAGGCTGTGCTACTCATGTGTGTATGTTTAAAATTCTTCACAGCATTGCTTCTTGTCCCCCCACATTTCCCAATTTGTTGCATCAGTAATAAATTCATAAGTTGGTAAACTGGTTTATTATTGTCAGATAGACTAAGGTACAGTGAAAATCTTTGATTGGCATACCATCTGTACAGATCATTTCATCACAATGGTGCATTGAGGCTGTACAAAGAAAAAGTAATATCAGAAGGCAGAATAAAGTGTTACAGTTACAGAGAAGGAGCAGTGCAGACAGACAATGAGGTATAAGGCCATAGCTCTTAGATAGCACGTGAATGAAAGAAAGATGGCTTTGTAGGAGAGCAGGATTAGATTGATCTTAGAGTAGGTTGAGGTTGCACAACATTGTGGGCTGAAGGCCCTACACTGTGCTGTACTGTTCTATGTTCTACTTTCTATATCAATCTCAATCTCTGTAAAAAATGTTGCCTCTCAAATACTCCTTTCCCTCACCTTATACCTTTGCCTTCTTGTTTCCGATATCCTAAGTACCGTGCTGTAATTTTCTATGTTCTATGTAGAATGGTCAGTGGTACAATGGTTCCATTTAATATCAGAGAATGTATACAATATATGTCCTGAAATTCTTGTTCTTTGCAGGCATCCACAAAAACAGAATGCCCAAAAGAATGAGGAATGGTGAAATGTCAGAATCCCCCCCTACTCTTCTCTCCCACGCACAAGCAGCAACAAAGCATCAACCCTCCACTCACCTACTTACTTCAGCAAAAGGCATTAGCACCCTCCACCCACCAAGCACACAATAGCAAGGCCCCCAAGAAAGACCATGATCTGTAGAACAACAAATTCACCCAACAATTTGACACTCCACAGGCTCTCTCTCTCTCTCCTGAATAAAGGGACAGAGAGGTTCACTGTGAGGTCAGGAATCATCTTATCATACAAGAATAACATTCAATAGCATTATAGCAGCAGGCTAGAAGCTGTCCTTGAGCCTGGTGGTTGAACGTGCTTTCACGTTCAAGACTGCATGCATTCAACTTATCTATTTCCCTCTTGATTTTATACACCTCAGTAATAAAGGTCCTAGCTTACCCAACCTCTCCCTATAACTCAGTTGCTTGTCCTGGCAACATCCTTATAAATCTCCTCTGTATTCTTTCCAACTTAATGGCATCTTTCCCATAGCACGGTGGCTAATTTTTTTTTTATTCATTTACAGGATGTGGGCATCACCAGCTAAGCCAGCATTTATTGCCCATCCCTAGTTGCCCTTGAGAAGGTGGTGATGAGCTGCCTTCTTGAACCGCTGCAGTCCCTGAGGTGTAGGTACACCCACAGTGCTTTTGGGGAGGGAATTCCATGATTTTGACCCAGCGACAATGAAGGAATAGCGATGTGTTTCCAAGGATGTTGAGTGACTTGGAGGGGGATTTCTAAGTGGTGGTGTTCCCAGGTATCTGCTGTTCTCATCCTTCTGGATGATAGTAGTAGTGGTCATGGGTCTGGAAGGTGCTGCCTTAGGAACTTCGGTAGGTTGCAGTGCATCTTGTAGATAGTACACACTACTGCAACTGTTCGTCAATGGTGGAGGAATTGGATGCTTGTGGAAGGGGTACCAATCAAGTGGACTGCCTTGTACTGGATGGTGTCAAGCTTCTTGAGTGTTGATGGAGCTGCACTCATCCAGATAAGTGCTGAGTATTCCATCATACTCCTGATCTGAGCCTGAGCAAGATGGTGGACAGGCTTTGGGGAGTCAGGAGGTGAGTTGCACGCCACAGGATTCCTAGCCTTTGACCTGCTCTGGTAGCCACGGTGTTTATATGGCTAGACCAATTCAGTTTCCTGTCAATGGCAACCCCCAGGATAGTAGGGGATTTACTGAATGTCAAGGGACGATGGTTAGAGCCTCTCTTGTTGGAGATGGTCATTGCCTGGCAATTGCGTGGATTGAATGCACTTGCCACTTGTCAGCCCAAGCCTGGATATTGTCCAGGTCCTGCTGCATTAAAGCTGAACGTAGTACTCCAAGTGTGCTGCTGTCTGTAAGGAGTTTGCACATTTTCCCTGTGACCATATGGGTTTACTCCATTTTTCTCCCACATTCCAAAGATGTATAGGTTAGTAAGTGTCAATGAGTTGTGGGCATGCTATGTTGGCACTGGAAGTATGGCAACACTTGTGGCTTCCCCCAGCACATCCTTGTTGGTTGTTGATGTAAACAACACATTTCACTGTATGTTATGATGTACATGTGACAAAAAAAGCTAATCTTTATCTCCTTCCATCACACTTACAAACAGGACAGTCAAAGGTGAGAATGTTGAGGGTTCTTATATGCAAACTTTTAATATAAGCAGCATTTATTTAAAGTACTAATAGCTGACATTTATGTTGACAAAATGGCACCAAATAATGTTAGAACATGTAAATAAATGCTTTCATTGTCATAGCTGGATGACATGTATGACCAAATGAACAGATGCTTGGTTGAAGGTATAAGATCTGAGGGGAAAGAAAGAACTTCTGGCAGAGGCAGCGATCACAGCAACGTTGAAAAGACTTTTAGATCAGAACTGTATTTATTTATTTTTATTTTATTTTGAGATACAATGCAGAACAGGCCCTTCCGGCCCAATGAGACGCATCGCCCTGCAATCCTCCTACTTTAACAATAGCTCAGTCACAGGACAATTTACGAAACCAAATCACCGACTAACTGTTATGACTTTGGACTGTACAAGGAAACCGGTGCACCTGGAGGAAACACATGGGGTTCACGGGGAGAACATATGACAATGTCAGAATTGACCTCCATACTCTAATAGTGCAGTGCTAACCATGGCACCCATGCTTTGATGTTTCAATATTTTGATATACTTGTGACAAAAAGAGCTAACCATTAAAATCTTTCAAAAGTCAAGGTCAAAGTAAATTTATTATCAAAGTACATACAGTATATGTCACCATATCCTATATTGAGATTCATTTTCTTGCAGGCACTCACAGGAAAATAAAGAAATACAACAGAATTTATGAAAAGCTATCTATAAACATAGACTGAAAAACAACCATAGAGCAAAAGAAGACAAATCGTGCAAATAATAAAACAAATTAATAATACTGAGAACAGGAGTGGCAGGGTCTTTGGAAATGAGTCTGTGGAGTCATTCAGCAATGAGGTGAGTGAAGTTATCCACGCTGGTTCAAGAGCCTGATGGTTGAAGAGTAACAACAGTTCCTGAACCTGGTGGCGTGGGACATAAGGCTCCTGTACCTCCTGCCTGATGGCAGCAGCCAGAAGAGAGAAAGCCTGGATGGTGAGGATCTTTGATGGCAGATGTTGCTTTCTTGAGGCAGTGCTCCATGTAAATGTGCTCAATGGTGGGGAGGGCTTTGCCTGTGGTGCATCCACCACTTTCTGTAGACTTTTCCATTGCTGGGAATTGGTGTTTGCATAGGTTCATGAAACATAATGTTTCCTTGTAAAAGGTTTATTTGATATTCTGCATTTGGCAGCAGGAGCGCAACCTCCTCCTTTCAATCACACCATTCTCAGTACATTGCCATTCCTTAATCTGTCGCTCCTTGCTACTAGCTCCCCAACAACATTGTGAGGGACTGAAGTAGTTCACAACATTGGCTAACTTCTCACAGGCAATTATGGATTAGAATCACATGCTAAACTTGATGGGACTGTCTGTCCCATTCCCATCAGGGAGGAGGCTATATAGCAACCACTCCAGAACCACCAGACTCAAAAACAGTTACTTTTTCCAAGCAGTAAGGCTATTCAACACCTCCACCCACTAACCCGCACCACCACACCCCTAACCACCACTAATTTATCATTTCCTGTCAGAGTCACCTTATGCACAGACATTCCTGTGCTTAGCGTAACTTTATGGGCATACAATTGATCTATGTATATAAGCAACATACACAAAATGCTGGAGGAACTCAACAGGTCAGGCAGCATCCATAGAAAAGGGAAAACAGTCAATATTTTGGGCCAAGACCCTTCTTCAGGACTAAGAGGGAAGTGGGGAGATGCCTGAATTAAACAGTGGCGGGACAGGAAGGAGGATAGCTGCAAAATAATAGGTGAAGCCAGGTGGTTGGGAAAGGGCTGGAGAAGAACAAATCTGATGGGAGAAAGGGAAGGAGGAGGGACACAGGGGGAAGTAACAGGCAAGTGAGAAGAAGTGAAATAATTGGGGAATAGAGAAAGTTGTGGGGGGGGTTGGGAAGATTTTGTTCACCGAAAGGAGAAATCAATATTCATACCATAAAGTTGGAGGGTACCCAGACAGTATATAAAGTGTTGTGCCTCCACCCTGAGGATGGCCTCATCTTGGCACTAGAGGAGGACGCAGATCAACGTGTCGGAATAGGAATGGGAATCGGAAATGAAATGTTTAGCCATCAGGAAGTCCCACTTGTAGCAGATATTGCGGAGATGCTCGACGAAGCAGTCCTCCAATTTACAACAGGTCTCACCAATGTAGAGCATTGGGAACACAGGACACGACAGACGACCCCACAGATTCTCAGGTGAAGTGTTGCCTCAGCTGGAAGAACTGTTTGGGGCTCTGAATGGAGGTGAGGGAGGAAGTATATGGGCAGGGGAGCACTTAGGCCTCCTGTAGGGATAAGTGCCTGAAGGGGGATTAGTGAGGAGGGTTGAAAGGACAAGGGAATCAAAAGGGAGAGCGATACCTGGGGAAAGCAGAAAGGGGGGAATTACTACAGGAACTTAAGGAGTTACTTCACTGCTGAGACTAAATGACTATGAAACTGACTGACACATCACTAAGTACAGGGTGTCTCTTACACACACAAACACTGACACATACAGTACGGTTTGGTCTAGTACAACACTCATTTCAAAAAGCTGCATCTATTTTTAAATGTGTTGAAAAATTGAACTCATTGTAGCTTTATAACCATATAACAATTACAGCATGGAAACAGGCCATCTCGGCCCTTCTAGTCCGTGCTGAACACTTACTCTCACCTAGTCCCACTGACCTGCAGTCAGCCCATAACCCTCCATTCCTTTCCTGTCCATATACCTATATAATTTTACTTTAAATGACAAAATCAAACCTGCCTCTACCACTTCTACTGGAAGCTCGTTCCACACAGCTACCACTCTCTGAGTAAAGAAGTTCCCCCTCACGTTACCCCTAAACTTTTGCCCCTTAACTCTCAGTTCATGTCTTTTTGTTTGAATCTCCCCTACTCTCAATGGAAAAAACCTATCCACGGCAACTCTATCTATCCCACTCATAATTTTAAATACCTCTTATCAAGCCCCCCTCAACCTTCTACACTCCAAAGAATAAAGACCTAACTTGTTTAACCTTTCTCTGTAATTTAGGTGCTGAAACCCAGGTAACATTCTAGTAAATCTCCTCTGTACTCGCTATATTTTGTTGACATCTTTCCTATAATTCGGCAACCAGAACTGTACACAATACTCCAAATTTGGTCTCACCAATGCCTTGTACAATTTTAACATTACATCCCAACTCCTATACTCAATGCTCTGATTTATAAAGGCCAACATACCAAAAGCTTTCTTCACCACCCTATCCACATGAGATTCCACCTTCAGGGAACTATGCACCATTATTCCTAGATCACTCTGTTCTACTGCATTCTTCAATGCCCTACCATTTAACATGTATGTCCTATTTTGATTAGTCCCACCAAAATGTAGCATCTCACACTTATCAGCATTAAACTCCATCTGCCATCTTTCAGCCCACTCTTCTAACTGGCCTAAATCTCTCTGCAAGCTTTGAAAACCTACTTCATTATCCACACGCCACCTATCTTAGTATCATCTGCATACTTACTAATCCAATTTACCACCCATCATCCAGATCATTCCCTAGGACCTTGAGGGAAGTTAGTGTAGAAATAGCAGGGGCTCTGATAAAAATATTTCAAATGTCATTAGAAATGGGGATGGTGCCGGAGGATTGGCGTATTGCTCATGTGGTTCCATTGTTTAAAAGGGGTTCTAAGAGTAAACCTAGCAATTATCGGCCTGTAAGTTTGACATCAGTGGTGGGTAAATTAATGGAAAGTATTCTTAGAGATGGTATATTTAATTATCTGGATAGACAGGGTCTGATTAGGAGCAGTCAACATGGATTTGTGCGTGGAAGGTCATGTTTGACAAATCTTATTGAATTTTTTGAAGAGGTTATTAGGAAAGTTGACGAGGGTAAAGCAATGGATGTTGTCTATAAGGACTTCAGTAAGGCCTTTGACAATGTTCCACACGGAAGGTTAGTTAGGAAGATTCAATTGTTAGGTATTAATATTGAAGTAGTAAAATGGATTCAACAGTGGCTGGATGAGAGATGCCAGAGAGCAGTGGTGGATAACTGTTTATCTACCTTCTACCCAAGATGCACAAACCTGCCTGTCCAGGTAGACCTATTGTCTCAGCTTGCTCCTGCCCCACCGAACTCATTTCTGCATACCTTGACACTGTCTTATCCCCGCTTGTTCAATCTCTTCCCACCTATGTTCATGACACTTCTCAAGCTTTGAATTTTTCAATGATTTTAAGTTCCCTGACCCCCACCGCCTTATTTTCACCATGGACATCCAATCCCTATATACCTCCACCCCCCACCCGGATGGTCTCAAAGCTCTTCACTTCTTTTTGGATTCAAGACCTAACCAATTCCCCTCTACCACCACTCTCCTCCGTCTAGCGGAATTAGTTCTTACTCTCAATAATTTCTCCTTTGGCTCCTCCCACTTCCTCCAAACCAAGGGTGTAGCCATGGGCACCCGTATGAGTCCCAGTTATGCCTGCTTTTTTGTTGGCTTTGTGGAACGGTCCATGTTCCAAGTCTATACGGGTATCTGTCCCCCTCTCTTCCTTCGCTACATCGATGACTGCATTGGCACTGCCTCCTGCACGCATGCTGAGCTCGTTGACTTCATTAACTCTGCCTCCAACTTTCACCCTGCCCTCAAATTTACCTGGTCCATTTCCGACACCTCCCTCCCCTTTCTCGATCTTTCTGTCTTCATCTCTGGAGACGGCTTATCTACTGATATCTACTATAAGCCTACAGACTCTCACAGCTACCTGGACTATTCCTCTTCCCACCCTGTCTCTTCCAAAAATGCTATCCCCTTCTCACAATTCCTCTGTCTCCGCCGCATCTGCTCTCAGGATGAGGCTTTTCATTCCAGGACGAAGGAGATGTCTTCCTTTTTTAAACAAAGGGGCTTCCCTTCTTCCACCATCAACTCTGCTCTCAAATGTATCTCTCCCATTTCCTGCACACCTGCCCTCATCCCATCCGCCTGCCACCCCACTCGGGATAGGGGTCCCCTTGTACTTACCTACCACCCCACCAGCCTCCAGGTCCAACGTATAATTCTCCGTAACTTCCGCCACCTCCAACGGGATCCCACTACCAAGCACATCTTTCCCTCCCCCCACCTTTCTGCTTTCCACAGGGATCGCTCCCTAGGCGACTCCCTTGTCCACTCGTCCCCCCCATCCCTTCCCACCGATCTCCCTCCTGGCACTTATCCTTGTAAGCGGAACAAGTGCTACACCTGCCCTTACACTTCCTCCTTCACCACCATTCAGGGCCCCAGACAGTCCTTCCAGGTGAGGCGACACTTCACCTGTGAGTCGGCTGGTGTGGTATACTGTGTCCGGTGCTCCCGGTGTGGCCTTTTATATATTGGTGAGACCCGACGCAGACTGGGAGACCATTTCGCTAAACACCTACGCTCAGTCCGCCAGAGAAGGCAGGATCTCCCAGTGGCCACACATTTTAATTCCACATCCCATTCCCATTCTGATATGTCTATTCATGGCCTACTCTACTGTCAAAATGAATCCTAACTCAGGTTGGAGGAACAACACCTTATATACCGGCTGGGTAGCCTCCAACCTGATGGCATGAACATTGACTTCTCTAACTTCCGTTAATGCCCCTCCTTCCCTTCTTACCCCATCCCTGACATATTTAGTTGTTTGCCTATTCTCCATCTCCCTCGGTGCTTCCCCCCCCCTTTCTTTCTCCTGAGGCCTCCCGTCCCATGATCCTTTCCCTTCTCCAGCTCTGTATCACTTTCACCAATCACCTTTCCAGCTCTTAGCTTCATCCCACCCACTCCGGTCTTCTCCTATCATTTTGCATTCCCCCCCCCCCCCACTACTTTCAAATATCTTACTATCTTTCCTTTCAGTTAGTCCTAACGAAGGGTCTCGGCCCGAAACATCAACAGTGCTTCTCCTTATAGATGCTGCCTGGCCTGCTGTGTTCCACCAGCTTTTTGTGTGTGTTGGGTGGATAACTGTTTGTCAGGTTGGAGGCCAGTGACTAGTGGTGTGCCTCAGGGATCTGTACTGGGTCCAATGTTCTGATGATCTGAATGATGGGGTGGTAAATTGGATTAGTAAGTATGCAGATGATACTAAGATAGGTGGCGTTGTGGATAATGAAATAGGTTTTCAAAGCTTGCAGAGAGATTTAGGCCAGTTAGAAGAGTGGGCTGAAAGATGGCAGATAGAGTTTAATGCTGATAAGTGTGAGGTGCTACATTTTGGTAGGACTAATCAAAATAGGACATACGTGATAAATGGTAGGGCATTGAAGAATGCAGTAGGACAGAGTGATCTAGGAATAATGGTGTATAGTTCCCTGAAGGTGGAATCTCATGTGGATAGGGTGGTGAAGAAAGCTTTTGGTATGCTGGCCTTTATAAATCAGAGCATTGAGTATAGGAGTTGGGATGTAATGTTAAAATTGTACAAGGTATTGGTGAGGCCAAATTTGGAGTATTGTGTACAGTTCTGGTCACCAAATTATAGGAAAGATGTCAACAAAATAGAGAGAGTACAGAGGAGATTTATTCGAATGATACCTGGGTTTCAGCACCTAAGGTACAGAGAAAGGTTGAACAAGTTAGGCCTTTATTCTTTGGAGCATAGAAGGTTGAGGGGGGACTTGATAGAGGTATTTAAAATTATGAGGGGTTTAGATAGAGTTGACGTGGATAGGCTTTTTCCATTGACAGTAGGGGAGATTCAAACAAGAGAACATGAGTTTAGAGTTAAGGGGCAAAAGTTTAGGGGTAACACGAGGGGGAACTTCTTTACTCAGAGAGTGGTAGCTGTGTGGAACAAGCTTTCAGTAGAAGTGGTAGAGGCAGGTTCGATTTTGTCATTTAGAAAAAGTTTAGATAGGTATATGGACAGGAAAGGAATGGAGGGTTAAGGGCTGAGTGCAGGTAGGTGGGACTAGGTGAGAGTAAGCATTCGGCATGGACTAGAAGGGCCAAGATGGCCTGTTTCCGTGCTGAAATTGTTAAATGGTTATATGGTTAATGATAGATGAGGCATCGTCTCTGATGGTGTCCTGGATGCTGGGGAAGTTAGTGCCCATGATGGAGCTGGATGAGTTTACAACTTTCTGCAGCTTTTTCCAATCCTGTGTAGTGGCTCCTCCATATCAAACAGTGATGCAACCAGTTAGAATGCTTTCCATGTCACATCTCTAGAAATTTGCGAGAGTTTTTGGTGGCATACCGAGTCTCCTCAAACTCCTCATGAAATATAACCACTGTGGTGCCTTCTTTGTAATTGCACTAATATGTTGGGCTGAGGGTAGATCTTCAGAGATGTTGACAGCCAGGAACTTGAAACTTCTCACCATTCTCACTGCTGCAGAGAACAAGTATAAATTCCTTCAAATTCCTCTTCCTGAAGTCCACAATCAATTCCTTGAACTTACTGATGTTGAGTGCAAGGTTGTTGTTGTGATGCCACTCAACCAGCCATCGATGTAAATATTGATGGTAATTCCTACCTTCCTTCTGTAGGCCTTCTGGTCACCATCTGAAATTTTGCCTGCAATAGTTGTGCCATCAGCAGAATTATAAATGGCATTTGAACTGCGCCCAGCAACACAGTGTAAAGAGAATAGAGCAGTGGGCTAAGCATGCATCCTTGAGGTGCCCCAGTGTTGCTTGTCAGAGAAAAGGCAATGATACTTCCGATCTGCACTGACTGTGGTCTCCCAGTGAGGAAGTCAAGGATCCAGTTCCAGCACAGAGCCCCAGGTTTGGAGCTCGTTGATTAGAACTGAGGGAAGGATTGTATTGAACACTGAGCTGTAATCAATGACCAAAAGCCTGATGTAGGTATTGCTGTTGTCCAGGTGATCCAAAGCTGAGTGGAGAGCCAGTGAGATTGCATCTACTGTAGATCTATTGTGGCAATAGGCTAATGGCAGTGGGTCCAGGCCCTTGCTGAGGCAGTTGATTCTGGCCATGACCAACCTCTCAAAGCATTTCATCACTATGGATGTGAGTGCCCTAGGTGATAATCGCTGAGACGGCTCACCCTGCTCTTCTTGAGCACAAGGCATCGGATTGCAGCCCTTTTGAAGTAGGTGGGAACCTCCGACTGCAGCAGTGAGAGATTGAACACATCTTTGAACATTCATGCCATTTGGTTGGCACAGGATTTTAATGTCCTACCAGGTCCACCATCTGGGCTTGACGCCTTTCACACTCTTGAAAATCATTCTGACGGCAACCTCCAAGACAGATATCACAGGGTCACTGGATGCTGCAGGGATCACACAGTTGTAGTTTTATTCTCCTTTTCAAAGTGTGCATAAAAGGTGTTGAGCTCGCGGCTATTCATGATGTTAGGTTTCGCTTGTCGGAAGTAATGGCTTGATACCCTGCAAGAGCTGACATACATTCCGATTCTGTCTCTAACTTCAGTCAGAATTGTTTTTTTGTTCTTAAAATAGCCTACCATAACTCATACCCAGACTTCTTGTATAGTTCAACATCACCAGTCTTGAATGCCACAGATCTAGCCCTCAGAGATGACAAATCTCCTGGTTTATCCACAGCTTTTGGTTTAGGTATGTCCAGTACTTCTCAAAGGCACGCCCTTACCCACACAGGTCTTGATGAAGTCAGTGATAACTGTGATAATCAACCTGATTCTGATTCTCTATCCATACTAGTACCTTTCCTGTAATGCCATGAGCTCTTATCTTGTTAAGGAGCCTCATGTGTGGCACCTTGTCAAAGCCCTTCTAAAAATCCAAGTACGCAACATCCACTGATTCTCCTTTATCTTTCCTGCTTGTTATTTCCTCAAAGAATTCCAACAAATTTTCAGGCAAGATATTCCCTTATGGAAACCATGCTGATTACAGCCTATTTTATCATGGGCCTCCAAGTACTCAGACACCACAGTCTTAACAATTGACTCCAGCTTCTTCCCAACCACTGAGGTCAGGCTAACTGGTATGTAATTTCCTTTCTTCTGCTTCAGAATCAGAATCAGGTTTATTATCACTGGTTTGTGTCCTGAAATTTGTTAACTCAGCAGCAGCAGTTCAACGCAATACAGAAAATAGAAGAAAAAAATCAATAAACAGAAACAATATATATTTTAAGTGAAGTGGTGTTCAAGGGTTCAATGTCCATTTAGGAATCGGATGGCAGAGGGGAAGAACCTGATCTTGAATCGCTGAGTGTGTGCCTTCAGGCTTCTGTACCTCCTACCTGATGGTAACAGTGAAGAAAGGGCATGCCCTGGGTGCTGGAGCTCCTTAATAAAGGATGCTGCCCTTCTGACACACCGCTCCTTGAAGATGACTAAATTTACAACCTTCTGCAGCTTCTTCTGGTCCTGTGCAGTAGCAGCACCACCACCCTGCCCACCCCCCCCCCCCCACCAGACAGTGATGCAGCCTGTCAGAATGCTTTCCACAGTACATCGATGGAAGTTTTTGAGTGTTTTTATTGACATAATCCCCCTAATGAAGTATAGTCACTGTCTGGCCTTTTTTATAGCTTCATTGATATGTTGGAACCAGGTTAGGTCCTCAGAGATCTTGACAGCCAGGAACTTGAAGCTGCTCACTCTCTCCACTTCTGATCCCTCTATGAGGAATGTTATGTGTTCCTTTGTCTATACCCTTCCTGAAGTCCACAATCAGCTCTTTCATCTTGCTGATGTTGAGTGCAAGGTTGTTGCTGAGACGCCACTCCACTAGTTGGTAGGTCTCGCTCCTGTACACCCACTCGTCTCCATCTGAGATTGTACCAACAATGGTTGTATCATCAGCAAATTTATAGATGGTATTTGAGCTATGCTTAGCCACACAGTCATGAAATGAAATGAAATATCTTTATTGTCATTGCATAGTACAATTTTCACGCACCAATACAGCGAAAATGAGTTTGCAACTCTCGTACTCAATGCTATAAAACAACAAATAAAATAAATAAACAATAAATAAAATCAAGTAACCAGCCAGTACAAGCAATGTCCAGCAGTACAAAGTGCAACTCAGATGCATGACAGCCATAAAACTGTCTTGGATATAGACAGAGTAGAGCAATGGGCTAGGCACCCACCTCCGGGGTTTACCAGTGTTGATTGTCAGAGAGAAGGAGATATTATTTTCTTGAAGAGTGGAGTGACATTTGCAATTTTTCAGTCCTCTAGAAGTATGCCAGAATCTAGTGACTCTTAAAAGATCGTTACTAACACCTCCACAATTTCTTAGCTACCTCTTTCAAAATCCTGGGGTGCAGTCCATCTGGTCCAGACCCATCAGCTTCCCAGGAACTTTTTTCCTAGTTATAGCAATTGTGCTCACTTCTGTCCACTGACACTGTCAAACTTCCAGCATATTGCTAGTGTCTTGCACAGTGAAGGCAGATGCAAAATACTTTTTTAATTCATCCGCTATTTCCTTGTTCCTCATTACTACCCCTTCAGTGTCATTTTCCAGTGGTCCAATACCTACTCCCACCTCTCTTTTATTTTCTTATATATATCTGAAAAAAACTTTTGGTATCCTCTTTGATATTACTGGCTCGTTTACCTTCAGATTTAATTTTTTCTCTCCTTATGGCTTTTTAGTTGTCTTCTGGTGCTTTTTAAAAGCTTCCCAGTTCTCTATTTTCACACAAATTTTTGCTCTGTTATATGCTCTCTCTTTTGCAGTTTATGTTGTTCTTGACTTTCCTTGTCAGCCACAGTTGCGGCATCCTGCCTTTGAATACTTCTTCTTTGGAATGTATTTATCATGAGCCTTCTAATTTTCTTCCAGAAATTCCAGCCATTGCTACTCTGCCGTAACCCCTGCTAGTGTCCCTTTCCAATCAATTTTGACTAACTCCTCTCTCGTGCCTCTGTAATTCCCTTTATGCCACTATAATACCGATTCATCTGATTTTAGCTTCTCTGTCTTAAGTTGCATGGTGAATTTTATCATATCATGATAATTGTCTCCTAAGGATTCCTTTACCTTAAGCTCATTAATCAAATCTGGTTTATTATACAACACTCAGTCTAGAATAACCCCCTAGTGGGCTCAACCAGTAGATGATCTAAAAAGCCATCTTGCAGGCATTCTACAAATTCTCTCTCTTGGAATCCAGCGCTGCATATTGAAATCCCCCCATGACTATCATAACGTTGCCTTTTGATGCGTTTTCGTTCTCCCATTTTAATTTGTACCCAACATTATGGCTACTGTTTGGAGAACTGTATATAACTCCCAGTAGGGTCTTTTTATCCTTGCAGCTTCTTAACTCTATCTTTCAACACTCCTACATCTTCCAATCCTATGTCACCTGTTTCTAAAGATTTGATTTCGTTTTTTACATTCAATCCAGGCAGCATCCTGGTGAACCTCTTCTGCATCCTCTTCAAAGACTCCATATCCTTCCTGTAATGTGGTGGCCAGAATTGCAATGCTGAGTTTTGTCATGGGAGATATACCAGAGGGACTGAGGAAAAGATTCAAGGACATGCTCAAAGCCTCCTCAAAGAAATATAAGTTAATATAAATGTAAACTATTATTATTTTAATTTAGTGCTCTTTATATTAATATCTAGTTTGTAAAAGTGCTTAATGTTCTCATCTTTGACTGTCCTGACTGTAAAATTGGTGGAAAGAGGTGACAAGTGACATATCTACGTGGAAACATAGGGGGAAATGTGCCATTTATGTCAATGACCAATGCACTCTGAGGTTGGTGTTGGGGATAGCCCACAGGTGTCACCACACTTCCAGTGCTAAAGTAGCTTGTCCACAACTTATTAACCCTAACCTGTACGAATATGGGATGAAACTAGCACACCTGTAAGAAGCCCACAAGCTCTCAGGGAGCCCATACAAACTCCTTACAGACAGCAGGAATTGAACCCCGATTTTTGGTATTGTAAAGCATTACGCTAACTGCTGTGAGATCATCAATCCATATGCCATGCCATTCATATGCTTAAATATCTAAGGAACTTCAAGTCATTGTGGCATTCTGTAAAATATTAAAGTATAAAACAAACTTACGTTAAAAGTACTTTTAAACCAAATGGCATGAAATTTGCATGATCACCGGGCATTGCAGCATTAACACAGAAGCTCAGTGCTGTCACGCATGAATTACTGATGGCCTCAGGATTTAAGGTCAGACTGGAGACCTCATGTGTAGCTAACAGGGTTGCATCACCGCCTGCTATGGAAGTGGCAATGCACAGGATCAGAAAAAGCTACAGAGAATTGTAAACTCAGCCAGCTCCACCGTGACCACTAGCCTCCCCACTGTCAAGGACATCTTCAAAAGGTGGTGCCTTAAAAAGGTTCATCCATCATTAAGAACCCTCACCAGCCAGGACGTGTTCTTTTCTCATTACTACCATCTTGGAGGAACAGCACCCTGAAGGTATGCACACAAAGTTTTATGTATTGCGATGTACAGTTGTTGCAGAACAACAAATTTCATGACACATCAGTGATAATAAACCTGAGTCTATAATAGAGTCACTGAGTGTTAAAGCACAGAAACTGTCCCACCACAACATGCTGATCGTTTTGTCCATCTTCAACTAATCCCGTCTCCCTTGCACCATTCTATGCCTTTCCTATTTAATTGCCCCTCTAAGTGCCTCTTGAAGATAGTAAATGAATCCACCACCTCTTCTAGCAGCAAGTTCCAACTTTTCCTAGTGCGAAATGGAAAGTACAAGAGGGCATAACTTTAATGTGATTAGAGGAAAGTGTAAGGGGGATTAAGTTCAATAGTCACAAAGTAATGTTTCAGCTCTATAAAACTCTGGTGAGGCTACACTTGGGGCATTGTATTCAGTTCTGGTCGCCTCATTATAGGAAGGATTAGGAAGCTTTAGAGAGGGTGCAGAGGAGATTTACCAGGATGCTGCCTGGATTTGAGAGCATGTCTTATGAGGATAGGTTGAGTGAGCCAGGGCTTTTCTCTTTGGAGTGAAGGAGGATGAAAGGTGAAATGCATTAGAGACATTTAAGAGACTCTTAGACAGGCACATGGATGAAAGAAAACTGGAGGGCTGGGTGGGAGCGAAGGGTTAGGTTGATCTTGGAATAGGTTAAAAGGTCAGCACAACATCATGGGCTGAAGGGCCTGTACTGTGCTCTAATGTTCTATGTTGTATATCCACCACATTCTGTGTAAAAAAAACTTGCCCCTCAAATCCCCTTTAATACGCCATCCCCTCACCTTAAACCTTTTGCCTTCTCATTTCTGATACCTCTTTTATGGAGCCAAAAAGTCTTTATTTGCCCTGTCTACAGTGTAATTGATATTTATCCCACCATCAGGTCTCACCCCCAAGTCTCCTTCACTCCTGGAGAAACAGCCCTCGCCGAACCCATCTTTCCCCATAACTAAAGTCCTGCAGTCCAGGCAAAATGAGCTTCAGCTCACCTATTAGCAGAGAAAATTACTATGAACACTAAAAGTGTTGGTTAATGGCACAGAGTGTGATGTGTTTGCGTGACAGTTGGTAGGTAGTTGCTATGCTGCTTGATAATCAAGATTAATTATTCGATGTTGTCGGAAGATTTCTAATCAATTCCACTATATATCTGTGAGTCCGTTGTAGCAAACATGAGTCTGTGTCATAAGGTCATGGGGTCAAACTTGTCCAACTTGTCCATGCTGGGGCTTTTCTCTGGAGTGAAGGAGGGTGAGAAATGACGATAGTTAGAGACATGGATCGAGTGGACAGCCAGAGACTTTTTTCCCAGGGTGGAAACGGTTATTATGAGGGGATATGAGGGATATACATATTAGAGGAAAGTATAGGGGTGGTGTCAGGTAGGGTTTTTACACAGAGAGTGGTGGAAGTGTGGAATGCGCTGCCAGGGGTGGTGGTTGAAGTGGATACATTAGAGTAAATTAAAGACACTTAGATAAAGGAAAATGGAATGATAGAAAATAGAGGGAAGGATAAGATTGATCTTGGAGTAGTTTAAACACTGTGGAGCTCAGGGCCGGTACTGTGTTCCATGTTCTATACTAGTCACATTTAACTGCATTTGACCCATTTCCCTTTAAGTCTTTTCTAGACATTAAACTGTATAAATAACTTTTAAACAGTGTGATAGTACTCTCCTCTAATGTTCCCTTTGGCATCCCATTCCATACAATCACCACTCTTTGTGGGTGTAAAAGCTTCTCCTCGTCCCTTTTAAATCTTTCTCCTCTCACCTCAAATCCATGGCCCCTAGTTTTAGACTGCCCTGTCCTGTGACAAAGGCTTTAACCATCCACCTTATCTATGTCCCTCGTGATTTTATAAACCTCTACAAGGTCACTCCTCAGACTCCCACATTTCAAGGTAAAAATTCCCACCCTCTCCAGCCTCTCCTTATAAAGATTAGGTTCTTTAGATTAGCTTTATTTGTCATATGTACATCAAAACATAGAGTGAAATGTGTTGCTTGTGCCAATGACCAACACGGTCTGAGGATGTGCCGGGGGAAGCATGCAAACCCCCAGTCCTATTAAAATGCTTGTGAGTCCCTTTCCAGCTTAATGAGACCTTTCCTCTACCTGGGCGAGCAGAACTGCACACAATGTTCCAAGTGTGGTCTCACCAACGTCGTGTACCATTGTAACATAACACTGATGCTCCTGCACTCGGTGCCCTCACAGATGAAGACAACCATACCAAGTACCTTCTTGACCAAGATTATAACAGGATCACTGTGCTCTGGTCACTAGTCAGAGTGAGGTACTATCCCATTTGTCATCAGACCTGTGCAACTGACATTCTGAAAGTCTGTCATGTGCACAACTGTCCAGTTAGACACCTCAAGTAAAGGCAAGAGAAGGGCCTTCTGCTGCCCCACACTGCCACCCTCAGGACACAGTGGAGAGTGCAACTTGCACCACGGGTGTCAACAAACGGATTGAAGGGCTTGCATCGATCTTCCCTTCACTAAGTGCTTTGCAATTGATGAAATACAGCAACAACTTACCCAATGGCAAGCACTGGCAGTCACTTTACAGTCATTAAGTTACGCAGTACAGAAACAGGCCCTTCAGACCCGTCCGACCAAACGCTCTTCCTCAGTTAGTCCCATCCGCCTGCATCTGGCTCATTTGGAATTGGTTTATTATTATCACATGTACTGAGGTACAGAGAAAAACTTATCTCGCTACTGTTTATACAGATCAATTCATTACACAGTCTATTGAGGTAATTCGAGGGAAAATAATAACAGAATGCAGAACAGAGTGTTACAGAGAAAGTGCAGTGCCAAATGACTCAGCTTATAAACTCAGTGAACTCCGTCGTGGGTACTAGCCTCCACATCCTTGATGACAGCTTCAAGAAGGTGGTATCCATCACCTCCAGGACATGCCCTCTTCTCATTACTACCATCAGGGAGGAGGTACAGTAGCCTGAAGACCCACATTCAATGTTTTAGGGACAGCTTCTTCCCCTCCACCATCAGATTTCTGACTGGTCCATGAACCCTGAACATTGCCTCACTCTTTTGCCCTCTTTCACATTATTTGTTTAGTTCTTATTGTATCCTTTAGTAATTGTTATGTATTGCACTGTACTGCTGCCACGAAACAGCAAATTTCACAACAAATGTCTGCAATAATAAATCTGATCCTGTTTCTGATTGTGAAGGTGAAAGATCATAACAAGGTAGATTGTGAGGTCAGGAGTCCATCTTATTGTACTAGGAAACCATTCAATAGTCCAATAATGGTGAAGTAGAAGCTGTCCTTGACCCTGGAAACACATCATTTTCAGGCTTCATTATCTTTTGACCGATGGGAGAAAAGGGAATATCTGGGAGGGGAGGGGTCTCTGACTGGTGTTCAGTCGATGGAGGGGAGGATTGTTTCCATGATGTGCTGAGCTGTCCTTCTAATGCTTTCCCATCCACGTAGAAGTGGATGGCAGTACACTCAGTAGCCACTTTATTAGGTGCACCTGTTCACCTTTACACCTGCTCACTACTGCAAATATCTAGTCAGCCAATCATGTGGCAGCAACTCAACGTATAAAAGCATCCAGACACAGTCAAGAGGTTCAGTTGTTGGTCAGATCAAACATCAGAAGGGGAAAGAAATGTGATCTAAGTGTCTTTGACTGTGGAATGAGTGTTGGTGCTAGACAGAGTGGTTTGAGTATCTCAGAAACTGCTGATCTCCTGAGATTTTCACACACAACAGTCTCTAGAGTTTACAGACAATAGTGCAAAAAACAAAAAAATCATCCAGTGTGTGGTAATTCTGTGGACAAAAGTGCTTTGTTATTGACAGAGGTTAGAGGAGAATGGCCAGAATGGTTCAAGCTGACAGGAAGGAGACAGTGACTCAAATAACCACACATTACAACAATGGTGTACAGAAGAGCATCTCTGAACGCACAACATGTCAAACTTTAAAGTGGATGGGCTACAGCAACAAAGACCATGAACATACCTTCAGTAGCCGCTTTATTAGGTACCTCCTGTAGCGTATGTAGAGTGGATAACCAAAGATGGATGGATCTGCCAAAGAAGTCATTGGGGAAATCTGCAAGTCTGTGAGTCCATTGGAAGCAGCTTGTCCTGTTTGTGTATGTGATTGGGTGGGAGGGAGGAATGAGACTTGTTTTGCCCTTGTTGTCTCCTCGTACATTGCAAATACGTATGGTTCGGGTCAGAGTTAGTAAGTTGTAGGCATGCTATGCTGGCTCCGTAAACATGGCGACACTTGCAGGCTGTCCCCAGCACATCCTCACACCGTGCTGGTCGTTGACACAAAGAATGCATTACACTGTTTGTATCTAATCTTTATCTTTAGACTGGGAAAGCTGGGCTTGTTTTCTTTAGAGGCTGAGGTGTTGCCTGATAGAAGTATATACAGTCATGAGGATTAGAGAGGGTATAAATACAATGTTGGAAAAGGCATGGTCATGCACTTTGGTACTAGAAATAAATGTGTGGACTATTTTCTAAATGGGGAGAAAATCCAGGAATCTGAAATGCAGAGGGATTTGGGAGTCCTTGTGCAGAACACACTTAAGGTTAACTTGCAGGTTGAGTCAGTGGTGAGGAAGGCAAATGCCATGGTAGCATTCATTTCAAGAGGTCCAGAATACAAGAGCAGGGATGTGATGCTGAGGCTTTATAAGGCTCTGGTGAGGCTTCACCTTGAATATCGTGAACAGATTTGGGCCCCTCATCTTAGAAAGGATGTGCTGGCATTGAAAAGGGTCCAGAGGAGGTTCACAAGGATGATTCCAGGAATGAACGGGTTATCATATGAGGAACATTTGATGGTTCTGGGTCTGTGCTCACTGGAATTCAGAAGGATAAAGGGGCATCTCATTTAAACCTTTTGAATGTTGAAAGGCCTAGACAGAGTAGACATGGAAAGAATGTTTCCCATGGTGGGAGAGTCTCAGACAAGACAGCACAGCCTTAGGATAGAGGGGCACCCTTTCAAAACAGAGATGCGGAGAAATTTCTTTAGCCAGAGGTTAGTGAATTTGTGGAATTTGTTGCAACATGCAGCTATGGAGGGTGAAATTTTGAGGGTACAGAATCTTTATGTTCCTGTTAGGTTGAAAGGAAAGGTTAAAAGTTTGAGAGAGCCATGGTTTTCAAGGGATATTGGAAACTTGGTTCGGAAAAAGAGGGAGATCTACAATAAATATAGGCAACATGGAGTAAATGAGGTGCTCGAGGAATATAAAGAATGTAAAAAGAATCTTAAGAAAGAAATTAGAAAAGATATGAGGATGCTTTGGCAAGTAAGGTGAAAATAAATCCAAAGGGTTTCTACAGTTATATTAATAGCAAAAGGATAGTGAGGGATAAAATTGGTCCCTTAGAGAATCAGAGTGGACAGCTATGTGCGGAGCCAAAAGAGATGGGGGAGATTTTGAAAAATTTCTTTTCTTCGGTATTCACTAAGGAGAAGGATATTGAATCGTGTAAAGTAAGGGAAACAAGTAGGGTTGTTATGGAAACTACGATGATTAAAGAAGAGGAAGTACTGGTGCTTTTAAAGAATATAAAAGTGGATAAATCTCCAGATCCTGACAGGATATTCTCTAGGACCTTGAGGAAAGTTAGTGTAGAAATGGGCTCTGACAGAAATATTTCAACTGTCATTAGAGACGGGGATGGTGCCGGAGGATTGGCATATTGCTCATGTGGTTCCATTGTTTAAAAAGGGCTCTAAGAGTAAACCTAGCAATTATCGACCTGTAAGTTTGACGTCAGTGGTGGGTAAGTTAGTGGAAAGTATTCTAAGAGATGGTATATATAATTATCTGGATAGACAGGGTCTGATTAGGAACAGTCAACATGGATTTGTGCGCGGAAGGTCATGTTTGACAAATCTTATTGAATTTTTTGAAGAGGTTACCAGGAAAGTTGACGAGGTTAAAGCAGTAGATGTTGTCTATATGGATTTCAGTAAGGCCTTTGGCAAGGTTCCACATGGAAGGTTAGTTAGGAAGGTTCAATCGTTAGGTATTAATATTTAAGTAGTAAAATGGATTCAACAGTGGCTGGATGGGAGATGCCAGAGAGTAGTGGTGGATAACTGTTTGTCAGGTTGGAGGCCTGAGGTGACTAGTGGTGTGCCTCAGGGATCTGTACTGGGTCCAATGTTGTTTGTCATATACATTAATGATCTGGATGATGGGGTGGTAAATTGGATTAGTAAGTATGCAGATGATACTAAGATAGGTGGCATTGTGGATAATGAAGTAGGTTTTCAAAGCTTGTAGAGAGATTTAGGCCAGTTAGAAGAGTGGACTGAAAGATGGCAGATGGAGTTTAATGCTGAGAAGTGTGAGGTGCTATATTTTGGTAGGACTAATCAAAATAGAACTTACATGGTAAATAGTAGGGCATTGAGGAATGCAGTAGAACAGAGTGATCTAGGAATAATGGTGCATAGTTCCCTGAAGGTGGAATCTCATGTGGATAGGGTGGTGAAGAAAGCTTTTGGTATGCTGGCCTTTATAAATGTCTCTAACGACATTTGAAATATTGAGCATTGAGTATAGGAGTTGGAATGTAATGTAATTATGAGGGGGATAGATAGAGTTGACGTGGATAGGCTTTTTCCATTGAGAGTAGGAGAGATTCAAACAAGAGGACATGAGTTGAGATTTAAGGGGCAAAAGTTTAGGGGTAACATGAGGGGAAATTCTTTACTCAGAGAGTGGTAGCTGTGTGGAACGAGCTTCCAGTAGAAGTGGTAGAGGCAGGTTCGACTTTGTCATTTTAAAAAAAATTGGACAGGTATATGGACAGGAAAGGAATGGAGGGTTATGGGCTGAGTGCATGTAGGTGGGACTAGGTGAGAGTAAGCATTCGGCACAGACTAGAATGGCTGAGATGGCCTGTTTCCATGCTGTAATTGTTATATGGTTATATGTTATATGGTTTTATGGAGGCCAGGGTGTTCGGTGTATTTAAGGCAGAGACTGATAGGTTCTTGATTGGACATGGCAACAAAGGTTACAGGGAGAAGGCCGGGAACTAGGATTGAGAAGGAGAAAAAAAAATGGAATCAGCTTTGATTGAATGGCAGAGCAGACTTGATGGGCCAGATGGTCTCATTCTGTTCCTATGTCTTATGGTCTTATGGTATAAAGTCATAATCTTTCTCCTTTAGTAGGAGTATGAAAAGCAAGAGTGCAAAGGTTTAAGATAAGAGGAAGGAATTTTATAGGAGATTTGAGGGAGTTTTTTTTTCCACAGGAAGTGGTTGACATCTGGATACCTTCCAGAGAATTCAAAGATTCCAAGTACATTTATTATCAAAGTCCATATGCAGTATACAACCCTGAGATTCGCCTTCCCACATATAGTCACAAAACAAAGAAAATCCTGGAACCAATTCAAAGAAAAACATCAAACACACACCCCACACAAAAAAAGCGCAAACAGCCACAAAAAATATCTAGCATAAATCACAGAATATAAAACACAACATCGAAAGAGTCCTGGCCTATTTAGTTCAGCTCAGTGTTCATTATCTGCAGGCCGGTCCTATTCAAAGTTACCCAAGATCAGAGAGAGTTAGGGAGGGTGGAATCAGATAGAATCGCCACAACTGAGAGACACTTAGACAAACATTTCAATGGCAGGGCATGGAAAATCCTAAAAACTGCAGATGCTTGAAATATCCAACAGGTCAGGTCACATCTGTAGGAAGAGAAACAGACCAGAAACCCTGGGGGAGAGAACAGAAGCTTGTTAAGCTTCAGGGAAGTGGGGGGGATGAGGGAGAAGGTCTTGAATGAAGAATATAGATTTAATCCTAGCAATGGGATTAGTGTAGATTAGCCAAAGGGTCAGAATGTACACGATGGAGCCTGTTTCTGTGCTATACGACTCCAGGACTTCTTCAGTAACCTTCTCTGGTCTGCTTTCAATGTAACAATGTCCTTAAGATCAACACTGTACACAGTACTCCAGATTTGACTTCATCAACATGCTATATAACATTCCTATATTTGTAGGTCAGTACCACAGCAACGTTCTACTAAATTGCCTAACACCTTGCTGTACTTGCATGTGATTATGCCTTATATGATTCATGCACTAGCCAGTGAGTAGGGAGTGATCTTGGAGTGTAGGGGAATGAGGGGAGATCTGATACAGTTATACAAAATTAGGAGGTTTTATAGACAGAGTAAATGCAAGCAGGCTTTTTCCGCAGAGGTTGGCTGAGATAAGAACTAGAGATCATAGGTTAAAGGTGAAAGGTGAAATACTTATGGAGAGCCTGAGGGGAAACTTCTTCGATCAGAAGGTGGTGCAAGTGTAAAACAAGCTGTCAGCAGAAGTAGTGGATGAAGGTTCAATTGTAACATTTAAGAGAAGTTTGGATAAGGAATATGGAGGGCTATGATTCAGCTGCGGGTCGGTGTCTAGGAAGAATAACAGCTCAGCATGTACTAGATGAACCAAAAGGCCTATTTCTGTGCTGTAGTGTTCTGTGGCTCTAGCATACTGTACAACAGTTGATCAATGTATTCTCTCTCTCTTTCCCTCTCTCCTCTCTTCCTCCCACCCTCTCTCTCCCTCTCTCCTTCTCTCTCCCTTTCAATCTCTCTGTCCCCCACAGTCTCTCTCTCCTTATCGCTCCTTCTCCCCCTCACCCTCTGACTTCCTCTCTCCCCCTCTCTCTCCCCATCTCCTTATCTCCTCCTTTCTCTCTTTCTACTTCTCTCTTTCTCCCCCTCACTCTCTCCTTTTATCCCTCTGTCTCTCTCCCTCTTTCTCTCTCTCTCTCACTCTCTCATATGATAATTGGCAACTTTGACTTACCCCTTAGTTTAAGTAGGAAAAGTATCAAAGGATCAAAGATATGATGATCACATGAGAGATAATGCATTAAAGGGGAATAAGGCAGAAATTATTAAGTCCAATAGGATTGGTCTGCTGTGATTAGATAGACTAAGTAGTCTCCTTCTAGGTATTAATTATCCAAGTGGAAGTGGAATTTATTGTCACATACAGATGGAACATAGAAATCTACAGCACATTAAGGCCCTTCAGCCCACAATGTTGTGCCAACCATGTAACCTACTCTAGAAGCTGCCTAGAATTACCCTATCACATAGCCCTCTATTTTTCTAAGCTCCATGTACCTATCTAAGAGACTCTTAAAAGACCCTATTGTATCCACCTCTACCACCTTCGCTGGCAGTGCCTTCCATACGCCCACCACTTTCTGTGAAAAACTTATCCTGACATTTCCTCTGTAGCTACTTCCAAGCACCTTAAAACTATGCCCCCTCATGCTAGCTATTTCAGCCCTGGGGAAAAGCCTCTGACTATCCACACAATCAATGCCTCTCATCCTCTGTCATTCCAAGGGGAAAAGACCAAGTTCACTCAACCTATTCTCATTCTCAGTATTCTCTATTCTCAGATATGCACAGGTAGCAGCATCGCAGGCACATGACATCAGGCAAGCAGCATTCACAAGCAAAATATAAAGAATATGTGAATTTTACAAGGAGGAACACAATTAGAGCAAAAAGAAACAAAGACCAATTGACTGCAAAGTGGTTATAGTGTTGAAAAGACCACATGCTTGTTTTGTACTATGAAATATTTAAGGGGAACCTAAGGGGAAACTTCTTCACTCAGAAGGTAGTGAGAGTGTAGAATGAGCTGCCAGTGGAAGTGGTGGATGAGGATTCAGTTTCAACATTTAAGAGAAATTTGGGTAGGTACATGGATGGGAGGGGTATGCAGGGATATGGTCTCCGTGCAGGTCAATGGGACTAGGCAGGACTTGCGCAGACTAGATGGCCAAAAGCCTGTTTTTGTGCAGTTGCACTCTATGACTCTATGGCTCTAATAGTTATTAACCTTATTATGTAGTTTCACCATCTGACCTGATTTCCTGCATAGCAAGTGTGACACTCTGCCACCAACCATCAAGGCTGATTTGAAAACTTTTAGACTGGCTAATGTCTTGAGCCAACTGAGATGTTTGTACTTCATTTACAAAAACATGGAAAATCACGGATTGAGCAAAGGAGGAATCTGTTCAACCACGAACTGTACAAAACTCATTTAATTTCCTGAGCAAATCCTCCTGAAAACCTTTCTCTCTTCAGAGAGAAATATCAAATCAAGTTGCTGTGCTGTTGTGTAACCGACATTCAACATTACCCATCCCTGACCAGTCTTGTCTGCTCAGAATGTGGTACTGATTGCACTCGGTGCTAACATTATGCCAGCATGTCTTCAACACTGCTCCTCTCTGCAGAGGAGAGATATAAGGGATGTATAAGACCAAGAGGGGGTTAGATAGATTGGATATAGAGCATAGAACATGAAACAGCACAGTAAAGACCCTTCTGCCCACAATGTTGTGCCAACCTTTTAACTGACTCCTTTTAATCTGACTCTACCCTCCCACATACACAAGCCCTCCATTTTCTATCATCCATGTGCTTATCTTTCTTAAATGTTCCACACACTCAACACTGTGTGCAAAAAATGTATCTCTGATGTCCTCCCTATACTTCCCTCCAAACACCATTCCATTAGCCATTTCCACCCTGCTATGCTATCTGACATAAATCAATCAGCGGGAGCTTCACTCCCCGGTAAAACTGGAGGGTGCTGAGGTTCTGTGAATGAAGAACAGACCATGAAATCACATCCGATGGTTTGTTGGGCCAGAAGGGTCTGGTACCATGTTGCATCTCCATATAAATAATAGATAAATGGATAAACAGGTGGGGTGTCACAGTAGTGTAACAGCTAGCAGGACGTTATCAGAGCTCAGGGCATTGGAGTCTGGAGTTCAGTTTCAGTGTCCTTTGTAAGGAGTCTTTATGTCCTCTCCATGGAATGCGTGGGTTTCCTCTGGGTGCTCCAGTTTCCTCCCACAGTCCAAAGATGTACCGGTTAGTGGATTAATTGGTCATTGTAAATTGTCCCATGTTTAGACTAGGGTTAAATCGGGATTGCTGGGGCAACGCAGCTTGAAGGGCCAAAAGGGCCACGTAATATCTCTATATAAAAAAAGTTTTTAAAATGTGCATGCAAATAAATAACAAATAAATAAACCAATAATTAAACAAATAGACAGACAGATAGATGGATAGAGAGACAGATGGATGTGCGGGGAATGGAGGGGTAGGAATCACGTTCAGACAGAAGAGATTAGAGTATTTTGGCCTGTTCCTGTGTTGTACTGTTCCACATTCTACTCCGTTCCAATTAATCATCAAATGCTTATCGCTTGGTCCAACAGACCAGCTTTACATCTACACAGATTTACTTGGACCTCACATTGATGAAAGAATGAAATAGATCCTCTCTGTACTCAGACTGTAAGGGATTCCCAGCCAAACACTGTCAATAAATCTGTGCACCTCTGATGCAGGCTTTCCCATTTCTCTGCACTGCCTGAAATCCATGTGAAATGCGCCACCCCAGCAGCCTTTTCAATTACATTTGGCATAGTGCTTAGTGACAAGGGTTCAATCCCCTCTGCTGTCTGTAAGGGGTTTGTACGTTCTCCCTGTGATCATGTGGATTTCCTCTGGGTGCTCTGGTTTCCTCCCACATTCCAAAGACCTACAGGTAAGTTGTGGGCATGCTATGTTGGTGCCAGAAGCATGGCTGTCCCCAACAGAATCCTCAGACTGTGTTGCTCATTGATACAAACGACGCACTTCACTGTACCTATTGATGTTTTGAGGTACATGTGACAAATAAAGCTAATCCTTAGTCTGTCTTCATCTGCATTGTTAAAAGTAACAGCACAAATTCCCAGAGACGGTGCGGTGTAACTCGATTCCCTGACCTCCAGTCTGGGGATCGAACAGGAGCTATAGACCATGCCATATTCATGCAAGGAGAGGAGGATAATGTGATGCAGAGATATACAGGTATGTACATTGCAGCTTAACAGTACAGCATTCTGAACGGATCATATTTTAAGTGTTCAGTGAGCCCAAAGCGTATTAATAGGTGGATAAAATTAAACCTTTGCTATTGGAAAAAGCTGCAGTGATGTCATAATCTTGGTTTCCATGGGGATGGTGAGTCGTGATGTCCATGCTGCACTATTGGGGGGGGGGGGGGAGTTGGAACGGGAGAATAAATGGGTCCAATACTGATAAAGGCCATTACCATTCAGCCCATGTACTTGAAGCTTCTTCTTGCATTTTAACGATGTTTGCAGTAGTCTTGATACATGTGCATTCTAGCCTGGATTCTTTGTACTCTGGGAACCACTACAGTGCAGATAAAAAGACAGATCATTCACACGGGTGATGTAGTCAGGCATCAGTGTGGATTTCAGTTCCTTCAGACTAAAATGCTAAACAGCAAATGCGCTGCCAGGAGTGACGGTAGAGATTAGGGACATCTAAGACTTTTAAATAGGCACATGGACGGCTGTGTGGGAGGAAAGGGTTAGATTGATGCTGAAGTAGGTTTAAAGATCCTGTACTGTTTATTTTTTGATGCTTTATGTTCTATGCTCTAACATTTTAGCCTTTCTTCTTCACAGTCACTTAACAAAACGAGTGGGGTGGGTGGGGGAAGTTAATGGAAGACGTTGAATTAGAGCTCACTGGGACCTAGTTACCAATATGGGACTTCAGAACACAGCACCCCACTTATCCATCAGTCACTCTTCTCTCAACCTCAGCTACTCCCTGAATGACCAACACTTTGGTCTTGAGGTCCTTCAAGGTTCAGGTATGGGGGAGGGGGAGTTGGCAGGTTGAATTCAAATTTGAAGATATACATTATCATATCAGAGGATCTATCCTGGGACCAGCACTTAAGTGCCATCATAAAGAATGCATGACAGTGCCTCTACTTTCTTAGAAGGTAGGGTAGATTCAACAAGTCACCTAAAATATTGATGAACTTCTATAGATGCACAGTGGAGAGTATCTTTACTGCAACACAGCCTGATATGGAAACACCATGTCCAGGAATGGAAGAGGCTACAGAAAGTGATGCCCCATCACAGGCAAAGCTCTCCCCATCGATGAGCACATCTACAAAGAGCGCTGCCACAAGAAAGCAGTATCCTTCGTCAAGTACTCCCACCATCCAGGCCCTGCCCTCTTCTCACTACTACCATCAGGCAGGAGGTACAGGAGCCTTAGGTCCCACACAACCAAGTTCAAGAACAGTTATTACCCTACGACCATCAGGCTCTTGAACCATCATGGATAACTCACTCACTTCAACATTGAATTGACTTGACAATCTCACTTTCAAGGGTTGTTCTCTGAATTATTTATTTATATTTTTATTTGCAAAATTTGTCTTCTTTTGCACATTGGTTGTTATCTTTATTTTTTTTTCACAAATTCTATTGTATTTCTTTATTTTCCTGTAAATACCTGCAAGATAAGAAATCTCAAGGTAGTAGATGGTGACATCTATGTACTTTGATTTGGAATTTCAGCCCCTCTTGAGCTCCTGTTTACTCTGAGAGACCTGATGGCCAGTTTGAGTTGGGGGTGGGGAATGGCAGTGTTTCAGGGAAGCACCATTTTTGAAGAGGAGCTCAAATAGAATTCAAAAACAAAATCAATTCCAAAATTTATTTCAAAAGGCAAGGCAGCAGAATGCAGGGCCAATATTTGCACAGGTATCCCTTTGGAGTACATCATTATGGCAGAGATGAATCAGTAGCTACACTGACTCTGTGTATGAGTCAGTACTTGCAGGGTAATTCCCAGGAGTGCCTCGGTATGCACAGGGAATGTCTGCGAAGCAGCGTAGGATTTAGACAATGAATGGTAGAGCACTAGAGGGTGTATTGGAACAGTGGAACCTAGTAGTACAAGTGCATAATTCATAGAAAGTGCCATCACAGTTAGACAGGGTGGTGAAAGAATGTGTTTGGCGTGCTGGCCTTCATCAATCAGGGCACTGAGTACGGGAGCTGGTACACTTGTTTGCATTTGATCCCTGTTTTCCTGAACCCTTCCTTTCTGTAGCTTTAATGTTATCATTGCAAATATTTGAATTTGTGGAATTTGTTGCCACATGCAGCTGTGGAGGCCAGGTTGTTGGGTGTACTTAAGGCAAAGAATGATAGGTTCTTGATTGGACATGGCATCAAAGGTTACAGGGAGAAGGCTGGGAACTGGGGTTGAGGAGGAGATAGAAAAAAGGATCAGCCACAATGGAATGGCAGAGCAGACACGATGGGCCAGATGGCCTAATTCTGCTCCTATGTCTATGTCTATTTCAGCTACTTCCTGCGGCAACACACACAAAATGCTGGTGGAACGCAGGAGGCCAGCATTTTGTGTGTGTTGCTTGAATTTCCAGCATCTGCAGATTTCCTCGTGTTTGACTTCCTGTGGCAGCTTGTTTCATAGACACCTTCTCCTGCAGGAAGAAGTTACCCCTGGGGTCACTTTCAAATCTTTCCCCTCTCACTTTAAACTCATGCCTTAGAGATTTTGGTTCCTTTTTCTGGAAATGACTATGTGCCTCCACTCAATCTATGTCTCTCATGATATTAAACACCCCAGTATGGTCACCACACAGTCTCCAACACTCCAAGTCTTAGGCTGCCCAACCGCTCCTTATAACTCAAGTCCTAGCAACATCCTTGTAAATCTTCTTTGCACAATTTCCATCTTAATCACATCCTTCCTATCTCAGGGTGACCAAAACTGTACACAAGACTGTATGGCCTCACTAACATCTCATACAACTGCAACGTAATCCCAATTCTCATAGTCACTGCCCTGACTGATGAAGGCCAACAGTCCCAATACCTTCTTCAGCCCCTTGTCCACCTTCGTTGCCACTTTCAACAAACTAGGTCTCTCTGTTCTACGACACTCCTCAGGGCTCAGCCATTCACTGCATAAGTTCTACCCTGGTTTGACTTCCCTAAATGCAACACCTTGCACATCTGAACTGGACATCGATTGCCATTCCTTAGCCGAGCTGATCAAGGCTTCTCCTTGAAATTTTTGATAAAATATATAAGTAGTTTCCCAGTTACCATTCCCATTCTGACATGTCGGTCCATGGCATAGTGCTACAATGAGGCCCCACTCAGACTGGAGGAGCAACACCTCATATCCATCTGGGTAGCCTCCAACTTAACGGCATGAATATCAATTTCTCTCATTTCAAGTAATTTGTCCACCCAACCATTCTTTCTTTTTCTATTCCCCATTCTGGTTCCCCTCTCACCAATTTTCTTCTCCTCTCCTGCCTATTGCCTCTCTCTGGTTCCCCTCCTCCTTCCCTTTCTCCCATGGTCCACTCTCCTCTCCTATCAGATTCCTTCTTCAACCCTTTACCTTTTCCACCTATCACCTCCCAGCTTCTTACTTCATTCCCCACCCACCCACCATCCCCCTCACCTGGTCTCACCTTTCACCTGCCAGCTTGTGTTCCTTCCCCTCCCTCACCTTATTCTGGCTTCTGTCCCCTTTCTGTCTTGTCCCAATGAAGGATCTCGACCTGAAACATCAACAGTTTATTCCTCTCCATAGATGATGCCTAGCTTGCTGAGTTTCTTCAGGATTGTGTGCATATTGTCAAAGGTCATGGATGGTATGGATTAGGCAGAGAGTGTACTGTCCCTCTGTCCTGCCCCTTACTCCTAGGGCAGGTGCAGGAGAGTAAAGCTCTGCCTGCACAGTTTATCATGCAGTATGGGTTAGAGACAGAATCAAACTCTCTCTTACACTTAATTACTTCCAGGGCAGGGGCAGCATTGGTTCAAAAGTTCTATGTTAATATTTTATCAAAGTACATATAAGTCACCATATACAACATAGAGATACATTTTCTTGCAGGCATTCACAGCAAATCGAAGAAACACAATAGAATCAATGAAAGACCATGCCCAACAGAGTGGACAAACAACCAATGTGCAAAAATAATACAAAAAGAAAGAGAGGAAAAAATAAATAATAATAATAAATAAATAAGCAATAAGTATTGACGAAAAGTGCTTAAAAGTGAGTCCATTTCAGTGGGAACAGTTCAGTAATGGAACACGGGTAGTTGAGTGAAGTTACCCCTCTGATTCAAGAGCCCGATGCTTGAGGGATAATAACTGTTCTGGAACATGGTGCTGTGGGTCCTGAGGCTTCTGTACCATCTTCCTGATGGCAGCAGTGAGAAGGGAACATGGCTTGGATGATGGGTGTTCCTTGACGACAGATGCTGTTTTCCTGTGACATTGCTCATGCAGAGGTCTTTTCTCATGATGGACTGGGCCATATTCACTACTTTTTGTAGGTTTTTCCATACAACGGCATTGTTGTTTCCATACCAGACAATATATGTACTCTCCACCACACATCGAGAGAAATTTGTCAGTGTTTTAGAAGTTTGACATGCCGAATCTTCGCAAACTTCTAAGAAATTAGAAATTCTTCTAAATGGTACTTACCTGCTGGACACAGGACAGATTCTCTGAAATTATAACACTAAGAAGGTTGGCGTCATTCAATGTCTGCAATGAGATGCTGATGATGTTCTATAGGTCAGTTGTTGAGAGCGCCCTCTTCTTTGTGGTGGCGTGTTGGGGAGGAAGCATTAAGAAGAAGGATGCCTCACGTCTTAATAAGCTGATAAGGAAGGCGGGCTCTGTCGTGGGCAAAGTACTGGAGAGTTTAACATCGGTAGCTGAGCGAAGGGCGCTGAGTAGGCTACGGTCAATTATGGAAAACCCTGAACATCCTCTACATAGCACCATCCAGAGACAGAGAAGCAGTTTCAGCGACAGGTTACTGTCGATGCAATGCTCCTCAGACAGGATGAAGAGGTCAATACTCCCCAATGCCATTAGGCTTTACAATTCAACTGCCAGGACTTAAGAACTTTTTTTTTTTTTTTTTTTAAAGCTATTATTAATGCTTTTTGAGTTAGTGATTTAGATGCATATCATATTATTACTGAGTTAAGTATTGTATGTAAGGAGTTTTTGCTACAACAAGTGTATGGGACATTGGAAAAAATGTTGAATTTCCCCATGGGGATGAATAATCTATCTATCTATCTATCTATCTATCTAAGGAATTTAAAGTTGCTGACCCTCTCCATCAACCAGATATGCAAACAACCAACGTGCAAAAGACAGCAAACTGTTCAAAAACTGTTCTATCAAACAAAATAATAACAAACAGGAAATTATTAAGGAATAAATATTAAGAACAGTTCAGTGATAGGGTGAGTGAAGTTATCCTCTCTGTTTCAGGAACCTGATGGTTGTAGGGTAATAACTGTTCCTGAACCTGGTGGTGTGGGTTCTGAGATACAGAATAAAGCCCATTCTGCGCTGCCCATTGCACAATCAGGGAACATAATTTAAAAGACACTTGGACAGGTACAGTACATTGATAGGTAAGTTCCCCTAGGATTATATAAGTGTTGCCAGATAACATTACTGGCAGTGCAGAACTTCCTCAGTACTACACTGGGAACAACTGCCTAACAATTTTGTCCCTAATTTCTGCAACAAAACTTGGACACAGTGGTCAGCCTCAGAGGTGAGAGAGTAAGGCAGTGAGTCAGGGCAGTGCGTGCAGGAATTACTGTGAGTTTGTGTGCCACTATTTATAGGAACAGGGCAGTCTCGACCTATTATTGCAGCTGAAACCTATTTCCATAATAATGTGTTCAACATTTTTAATACACTTGCAATAAGGAATGTACTGTCTTTAGCAAGCTCTTATAAATCTACACTCTGCTTCCAATATCAATTTGTTCTATGTCTGGGTTTACAGTAGCACTTAACTGTGCTTTGTACTTAGTGTTTATAAAGATTTGGCATTCCTAACAAGTTGTGCCAACATCATGTTCTGCCAAGATAATTTCACTCTGTAATAGTGACAGAAATAACATCCTGCAGTATCTAAACTCGTAAATAGAACATTAGAACATAAGAAATAGGTTAGGACGTAAAAAATAGAAGTGATGGTTAGGTCACCTGACCCTTTACACCCCTCAGATCATGGCTAATATTTTACTTCACACCACTTCCAGCACTACCTCATTATCCCTTCTTTCCCCTAATATACAAATAGCGATCAATGTCTTCAATTTTACTGAGCAACTGAGTTTCTCAAATCGTCATAGGGAGAGAAAGCTGAGGAGTCCTTTTCAAGAAAGACATTTAAAATCAGTCTTAGTGCACGCATCAGAGGAACAGACCCTTTAGCCCATCTACTGTGCACCAAAATATTATTCTGCCTAGTCCCATTGGCCTGCACTTAGACCATAGCCCTCCATACCCCTCCCATCAATGTTCTTATTCAAACTTCTCCTTAATGCTGCAATCAGACTTTAATCCATCACTTGCACTGATAGCTTGTTCCACACTGTCACCACCCTCTTGAGCGAAGAAGTCCCCCATCAGGTTCCCCTTAAATATTTCACTTTTCACACTGAACCTATGACCTCTTGTTCAGGTCTCACTCACCCTCAGTGGAAAAAGCTTGTTTGCATTTACCTATCTATACCAGTCATAATTTTGTACATCTCTATCAGATCTCCATCATTCTCCTGTGCTCCAGGGAATAAAGTCCTAACCCATTCAACCTTTCTTTTGCTCAGGTCCTCAAGTCCTGAAAACATTCTTGTAAGTTTCCTCTGCACACTTTCAATCTTATTGACAGCTCTCCTGTCAACTTCTGCATGTTCCTGAAGGACCAATCCATATTCTGAGACATGGTTCATACACATTAACCAGGCAAAGCATCATCCCTCCATCTTTGGCATGGAAGCATAGCAGCTAGCGTAGTGCTTTATAATGTCAGCAACCAGGGTTCAATTCCCACTGTTGTCTGTAAGGTGGTTGTATGTTCTCCCCATGACCACATGGGTTTCCATGGGGCGCTCCAGTTTCCTTCCACAGTCCAAAGGCATGCAGTACAGGTTAGTAACTTGTGGGCATGCTATGTTGGGTTAGTAAGTCGTGGGCATGCTATGTTGGGTTAGTAAATTGTGGGTATGCTATGTTGGGTTAGTAAGTCGTGGGCATGCTATGTTGGGTTAGTAAATTGTGGGTATGCTATGTTGGGTTAGTAAGTTGTGGGTATGCTATGTTGGGTTAGTAAATTGTGGGTATGCTATGTTGGGTTAGTAAGTCGTGGGCATGCTATGTTGGGTTAGTAACTCGTGGGTATGCTATGTTGGGTTAGTAAGTCGTGGGCATGCTATGTTGGGTTAGTAAGTCGTGGGCATGCTATGTTGGGTCAGTAAGTCGTGGGCATGCTATGTTGGGTTAGTAAGTCGTGGGCATGCTATGTTGGGTTAGTAACTCGTGGGTATGCTATGTTGGGTTAGTAAGTCGTGGACATGCTATGTTGGGTTAGTAACTCGTGGGTATGCTATGTTGGGTTAGTAAATTATGGGTATGCTATGTTGGGTTAGTAACTCGTGGGTATGCTATGTTGGGTTAGTAAGTCGTGGGCATGCTATGTTGGGTTAGTAAGTCGTGGGTATGCTATGTTGGGTTAGTAAGTCGTGGGCATGCTATGTTGGGTTAGTAACTCGTGGGTATGCTATGTTGGGTTAGTAAATTATGGGTATGCTATGTTGGGTTAGTAACTCGTGGGTATGCTATGTTGGGTTAGTAAGTCGTGGGCATGCTATGTTGGGTTAGTAAGTCGTGGGCATGCTATGTTGGGTTAGTAAGTCGTGGGTATGCTATGTTGGGTTAGTAAGTCGTGGGCATGCTATGTTGGGTTAGTAACTCGTGGGCATGCTATGTTGGGTTAGTAAGTCGTGGGCATGCTATGTTGGGTTAGTAAGTCGTGGGCATGCTATGTTGGGTTAGTAAATTGTGGGTATGCTATGTTGGGTTAGTAAGTCGTGGGTATACTATGTTGGGTTAGTAAGTCGTGGGTATACTATGTTGGGTTAGTAAGTTGTGGGTATGCTATGTTGGGTTAGTAAGTCGTGGGCATGCTATGTTGGGTTAGTAAGTCGTGGGCATGCTATGTTGGGTTAGTAAGTCGTGGGTATGCTATGTTGGGTTAGTAAGTCGTGGGCATGCTATGTTGGGTTAGTAAGTCGTGGGCATGCTATGTTGGGTTAGTAAGTCGTGGGCATGCTATGTTGGGTTAGTAAGTCGTGGGTATGCTATGTTGGGTTAGTAAGTCGTGGACATGCTATGTTGGGTTAGTAAATTGTGGGTATGCTATGTTGGGTTAGTAAATTGTGGGTATGCTATGTTGGCACCACTTGTAGTCTGCCCCAGTACATCTTCAGACTTTTGATTGTTAATGCAAAGAACACATTCACTACATGTTTCAATGTACATGTGACAAATTAAGCTAATCTAATCTTTCTGATGGGTTTCTGCATAGCCAGCCTCCCAGCCTGCTTTGCTGGCTGGCGCTGGGATAGACTCACCTACTATTTTTAGCCTGTGTGTGTACAGAGAGGAAGACAAAGGAAACTGCTTGTGTACATCACTGTTGGCATGTCTGGGAGCTGTGTGCTTTATGCAGAAGAAAGACTAGACTTTCATTTTGCTATTGTGAAAACCACAGACTGAACACTCACTAACTGCTTTGTGAATTGAACAATATCCACTTCCAATTTAAAATGTGATTGAATTTTCCTTGCATTCACTGAAAATTGGCAGCAGAAATTCTTTGGAAATTGGCTTTTAAAACTGGATGTATTTCCTAGGGGACTGGATTTCAATTCCAGTGATACTGTATATTTAACGCAACATACAACATTCACAGAACGTGTATCATATGT
The DNA here is from genome assembly GCF_048418815.1 of Hemitrygon akajei. Classification (NCBI taxonomy): domain Eukaryota; kingdom Metazoa; phylum Chordata; class Chondrichthyes; order Myliobatiformes; family Dasyatidae; genus Hemitrygon; species Hemitrygon akajei. The sequence continues at coordinate 15,376,386 of NC_133129.1, read as the reverse complement.
ACATCCTTATAATGTATTCATGTAAACAAAAGATTAGGTTAGATTTATTGGTCACAAGTACATCAAAACATCAAAGCATACAGTGAAATGTGTTGTTTGTGTCAACGACCAACATAGTCCGAGGCTGTGCCGGCGGCAGTCCGCAAGTGTTGCCATAGTTCTGGTGCCAGCATAGACCTTAAGAACATAAGACATAGGAGCAGGATTAGGCCATTCAGCCCATGGAGCCTGCTCCACCATTCCATCATGGCTGATTTATTATCCCTCTCAGCCCCATTCTTCTACTTTCTCCCTGTAACCTTTGACACTTTGACTAATAACCTCCATTTTAAATATATCCAATGACTTGGCCTCTGGCAATGAATTCCACAGATTCACCAACCTCTGGCTAAAGAAACTCCTCTCATCTCTGTTCTAAATGGATGCCCCTGTATTCTGAGTCTGTTCTCTCTGGTCCTCGACTCCCCCACTATAGGAAACATCCTCTCCAACCCATTTGATCTACGCCTTTCAATATTTGTTAAGTTTCATTTAGATCCCCCTCATTCTTATAAACTCCAGCGAGTACAGCCCAGAGCGACAAATGCTCCTCATTTGTTAACCCTTTCATTCCTGGAGCTCCTCTGGACCCCTTCCAATGCCAGCACATCTTTTCTTAGAAAAGGGGCCCAAAACTGCTCACAATACTCCAAGTTCAGTCTGACCAACCAGTCTGAAGCCTCAACATCACTTCATTGCACTTACAGTATTTTATAGTCCTCTCATGAATCTTTCAGGAATCCTGCACAAGGACTTCTGAGTCATCTTGCATCTCCAATTTTTGAATGACCATATGCTTCCCTACACTATATTCCATCTGCCACTTCCTTGCCCATTCTCCTTATCGGCCTACGTCCTTCTGCAGACTCCTTACTTCCTCAACATGATCTGCCCCTACACCTATCTTGTTATCATCCTCAAACTTGGCCACAAAACATCAATTCTGTCATCTAAATCATTGACGTAGAACATGAAGTGGTCCCATTTCTGCACCCTGTAGAACATCACTAGTCATAGGCAGGCAATCAGAAAATGCCCTCTTCATTCCCACTCTTTGCCTCCTGCCTGTCAGCCAATCTTTTATCCAAGATGGTATTTTTCCTATAATACCATGGGCTCTTACCTTATTAAGCAGTCTCATGTATGGCACCTTGTCAAAGGCCTTCTGAAAATCTAGGTAAACAACATCCAGTGTTAAAGAGTGGAGTGACACTGGTCATTCTCCAGTCTTCCAGAACCATTCCAGAATCTAGTCATTCTTCAAAGATCATTACTAATGCCTACATAATCTCTTCAGCTACAACTTTCAGAGTCCTGGAGTGCTGTCCATCTGGTCCAGGTGACTTATCTACCTTTAGACCTTTCAGCTTCCCAAGGACCTTCTCCTTAATAATACATTCAGTTCTGTACCCTGATACTTTCAAAACTCTTGCATACTGCTGGTGTCTTCCACAGTACAGACTGACACAAAATACTTGTTAAATTCACCCACCTTTTCTTTGACCCGCATTCCTACTTCTCCAGTCTTATTTTCCAGTGGTCTGATATCCATCCTCACCTCTCTTTTACTCTTTATTATTAGCTATCTTACCTTCATATTTCATCTTTTCTCTCCATATGATTTTTAAGTTGCCTTCTGTTGGTTTTTAAAAGCTCCCTAATCCCCTAATTTCCCACTGATTTTTGCTATATTATATGCCTTCTCTTTGGCTTATATGCTGTCTTTGACTTGTCTTGTCAGCCATGGTTGCTTCATCCTCCCGTTAGAATACTCCTTCATCTTTGGGCTGTATCTATCTTGCGCCTTCTGATTTTCCCCCAAAAACTCTTGCTGTCATCCCTGTTAGTGACCCTTCCAATCAACTTCAGCCAGCTTCTCTCTCATGACTCTGTAATTACTTCACTATAATACTGATACATCTGATTTTTCTTCTCCCTCTCAAACTGCAGGGTAAACTCTATCATATTATGACCGCCCTCTCATAAGTGTTCCTTTACCTTAAGCTCCCTAATGAAATCTGGTTCATCACACAACACCCGGTCCAGAATTGTCTTTCCCCTTTTGGGCTCAATCGCAAGTTTCTCTAGAAATGTATTCTACAAATTCCCTCTCTTGGAATCCAGCATCAACCTGTTTTACCCCATCTACCTGCATATTGAAATCCCCTAGACTTTTCTATCTCCTATTGTAATGTGTATCCCACATTTTAACCTTCACTGGCGCGTCTCACGGGTAGCAATCCAAAAATTACTACCTTGGAGGTCCTGCTTTTTAGCTTCTTACCTATCTCCCTATATATTTTCAGGACCTCCTCCCATTTCCTACCTATGTTGTTGTTACAAATATGTACCACGACTTCTGGCTGCTCACTCTCCCCTTTTGGAATGCTGTGGACTCGATCCAAGACATCCCACACCCTGGCACATGAGAGGCAGAATACAATCTGGGTGTCATTTTCACATCCACAGAATCTCCTGTCTGCTCCTCTAACCATGGAATGCCCTATCACTACTGCACTCCTCTTTTCCCCTCTTCCCTTCTGAGCCACAGAGCGAGATTCAGTGCCAGAGATCCAGTCATTGCAGCTTCTTCCTGGTAGATCTTTCCACAACCACACCACCCCGACAGTATCCAAAGCAGTATATATCGATTTGCAGCTCTAATTCCTTATCTCAGTCTCTAAGAAGCTGCAGCTTGATGTACTTCATGCAGATGTAGTTATCAGGGAGACGAAAAGTCTCCCAGAGTTCCCAGATCTCACACAAAGAACATGCCACTAACTCTGGACCCATTCTTGGTGCTCTAGCTGTACGCTAATAAACAAAGAAAGAGAAAAAAAATTACTGGAATCTTACTTGGAACCTCCACCTTTGCTTGCCCAAGCCTGTTCTCCAAAGTCTCCCATTCTAACACTGGGCCGTTCACATAATGGCTGCTCCAACAATGGTGTCTGCTTACACCTTCCTTCCTTTTATTGGCTCAAATAAAATTTACTCCTGACAAGACTTGCACTTTTCAAATGACTTCCACCTTGCAACAATATATCGATAGAACGATATATATATCTTGGATGTGGTGGGCTAAGTGGCCTGCTTCAGTAATGTTTGACTCTGTATCACATGGAACATAAGGAGGAGGAGTATAGGAAACTAATACAGGACTTTGTGATATGGTGCAACTCAAACTACCTGCGTCTCAATATCACCAAGACCAAGGAGATGGTGGTGGACTTTAGGAGATCTAAGCCTCATATGGAGCCAGTGATCATTAATGGAGAATGTGTGGAGCAGGTTAAGACCTACAAGTATCTGGGAGTACAGTTAGACGAGAAGCTAGACTGGACTGCCAACACAGATGCCTTGTGCAGGAAGGCACAGAGTCAACTGTACTTCCTTAGAAGGTTGGCGTCATTCAATGTCTGTAGTGAGATGCTGAAGATGTTCTATAGGTCAGTTGTGGAGAGCGCCCTCTTCTTTGTGGTGGCGTGTTGGGGAGGAAGCATTAAGAAGAGGGACGCCTCACGTCTTAATAAGCTGGTAAGGAAGGCGGGCTCTGTCGTGGGCAAAGTACTGGAGAGTTTAACATCGGTAGCTGAGCGAAGGGCGCTGAGTAGGCTACGGTCAATTATGGATAACTCTGAACATCCTCTACTTAGCACCATCCAGAGACAGAGAAGCAGTTTCAGCGACAGGTTACTATCGATGCAATGCTCCTCAGACAGGATGAAGAGGTCAATACTCCCCAATGCCATTAGGCTTTACAATTCTACCGCCAGGACTTAAGAACTTTTTAAAAGCTATTATTAATGCTTTTTGAGATAGTGATTTAGATGCATATCATATTTTTTACTGAGTTAAGTATTGTATGTAATTAGTTTTGCTACAACAAGTGTATGGGACATTGGAAAAAAGTTGAATTTCCCCATGGGGATGAATAAAGTATCTATCTATCTATCTATCTAGGGGACTAAGGGGTGACCTGATGGAGGTATACAAGACCAATAGGGGCACAGAAAATAAAATGTAAAAGGTAGTCATGCTTAAAAAAAAGGGCATGGATTTAAGATCAGAGGCAAAAGGTTAAAAAGGTACATTAGGGGCAACTCCTTCGCACAAAGGGTGGTGTGTCTTTGCAATGAGGTATCAGAAATAGTGGTTGAGGCAGGCACATTAGCAACATTTAAAAGCCATCTATTGTACCTGAATCGGGGAGGTCTGGAGGTCGATGGGCCAAATGCAGCCAGATGGGACTGGTTCACTAGGCAACACAGTCGGCATGAACAAGTAGGGCCAAAAGGCCTGTTTCCCTGACAATGGCTTGCTGATTCTAAACAGGCCCTTCAGCTCAAACAATCTATGCCAAGTTAGCCTCATTTGCTCAAGTTTACCCATGTCCCTCTGAACCCCTCCGACCCATGCACTTATCTAAATGTATTTTAAAAGTTATTATTGTAGCTGCTTCAGCCACTTCCTCTGTAAGCTCTTTCCAACCTTATGTCTAAGACAAAGGTATCTTTTTCATTCTACCATGCATTCTTCTAAGTTAAGACTCAATGGGCCAAATGGCCTAATTCTGCTCCTATAACTTATGGTCTTAACAGCTTAAATTACAAGGCTACTTGTTATTTCATACAGGAGGCTTTGAATCCTCAATAAAATGAGTGACAGCAATGTTATATACAAACCATTCTTCTGCTGTGAGGAACAGAGTAATGTTTAGATTAGATGAGTATTATTTGTCACAGGTACATCAAAACATTGAAATACCAAAACCTTCAACTGCAGAAGCTCTTGCATTTATGAAACATACAGTGAAATGCTTTGTTTGTGTCAATGACCAACACAGTCTGAGGATATTCTGGGTCAGCATCTCTCAGTGTAACATGGGGAGGGGTATATTGTGGTCTGTGAGAAAAGCTATCTTTTGGAAGACACATTTCACTAACGTGCTGGAGGAACAAGAGACTGCAGATGTTGGAAGCTGGAGCAACCAACAAAATGCCAGGGGGGCACAGTGAGTTAGCATCTTTAGAGGGAAATACAGTCAAACCTTCGGATCGATACCCTCCACGTAAACATGAGAAAGCCTGCAGAGAATGAAAATTCAGAGCAACACACTCAAAATGCTGGAGGAGCTCAGCAGGTCAGACAATATCTGTGGAAATGAATAAACAATCGACATTTTGGCCCAAGACCTTTCTTCAGGACTGAACATGATGTTGCCTGTACTCAGGTGGATGTGTAAGATCTGAGGTAGATTGACGTAGATTGAATTGCCCTTCTTATTCAAGATGACCATTCAAGAGAATCAGATTCAAGTTTATTATCACTGACATACATACGTCGTGAAACTTGTTTTGCGGCAGCAGTACACTGCAATACAAAATAATAAAACTATAAATTACAATAAGAAAAAAATTATAAAAAAAGAAAACTAAATTAAGTAAGCAGTGCAAAATGAGAGGTTAAAAAATAGTGAGGTAGTATTCATGGGTTCATTGTCCATGTAGAAATCTAATGGCAAAGAAGTTAAAGCTGTTCCTGAAATAGTGAGTGTATCTTCAAGCTCCTGTACCTCCTCCCTGATGGTAGCAATGAGAAAAGGGGACGTCCTTAATGATGGATGCCGTCTTTTTGAGGCATTCCCTTTTGAAGGATGCTGGATGCTAGAAGGTATGATGGATCTGGCTGAGTTCACAATTTCCTGTAGCTTTTTCTGATCCTGAGGCCTTGAATGGGAGAATGTCTGGAGTGGCTGAGTGACACTTCGATCTATACAGAGGAGGCCCAGCAATACTGGAGGCGCTGTCTTTTGATAATTATATTACTAAAGATGCATAGAATCACACAAGTACAGGAATAGGCTCTTTTGGCCTACCTCGTCCAAGCTGACCGAGATGCCTACCTACATTCTTCTCCTTTGCCTGCATCATGTCTGTGTCCTTCTACATTTTCCCCATCCAATGTCTCATTGCTTCATAAAAATAGCATCTGATGGGTTAACCTTTCAGGAAGCATCTTAATTTACAGAAGGAACTAGTAACAGGCACTGCATTTGCCAGGATTTAACGCTAAGCAATAACTAAGGACTGTCACTAACGGAATTGGCAGTGAGCAGCCACATAATTCACACAGCATGCCCATAAACATTAATATCCATAAATAACTATGCATATATACTTTGACAAAAAGTTTGCAGATGCTGGAATCTGGACGAGAAAACAAGAATGCTGGTCAATCTGAGGAGGCGAAGGGTGTATGTCAATACTTGCCAATCATTTGTCAATACGTGTTAGTTTCCTTCCATAGCTTTAGGATTTCTAAACAGACAATGAACCAGCCCATGAACAGTATTAAGGCTTTTGACTCATTGAGTCTACTGCACCATTCCGTCATGGCTGATTTATTACCCCTCTCAACCCCGTTCTCCTGCTTTTCCCTGTCACCTTTGATGCCTTTACTCATCAAGCACCTATCAACTTCCACTTTAAGTAAACTCAATGACTTAGCCTCCACATCTGTTTGTGGCAATTAATTCCACAGATTCGCCACTCTCTGGCTATAAAAATTCTGCCTCGTCGCTGTTTTAAATGGCCATTCCTCTATTCTGAGGCTGTGCCCTCTGGTCCTAGATTCCCTTTGCTATAGGAATCATCCTCTCCACAGACACTCTATCTAGGCCTTTCAATACTTGACAAGTTTCGATGAGATCTCCACTCATTCATCTAAACTCCAGTGAATACAGGCCCAGAGCCATCAAGCACTCTTCATACATTAACCCTTCCATTCCCAGAATCATTCTCACAAATCTCTGGATCCTCTCCAATGCCAGCACAACATATATCGTATTTCTTATTGTAATGTATAGTCTTTTTATGTATTGCACTGTTCTGCTACCACAAAACAACAAATTTCATGACATATGTCTTGATTCTGATTCTGCTTCTGACATGTTTTAAGCATGTCATTTAATTAGTCACATCCGATAGTTACCAATGTAATAGTTCCTCAGTGTTTTGAGTGGTGAGGCTTGGAGCTTGTGAAGCTTATCTTAGCCATAGTGAGCACTCATGTAGGAAGAAAGTTCATACCTCCCGTTTCATATAATCCTACAAATCAGCTATTCTTTGACAGCACCACTCTCCAGATAACCTTGATGCAACCCAAGTGCTTCCAACCATGGAGAGCGCAGTCTGTTCCCACCCACACTGGGCTCCATCCCTCCACAGCCAGGCTCCTCTACATAAAGTCAGCTCCGTCTTAAACAGCAGCTCCCTCTTTATATTGATGTATTAACGAAGTGTGACCCTGGCATGGCTGCTCAGCTCCAGCCCGAGATTTATGAATCCTCTGTAAAGTGCACACTGCTCCTAAATCAAGTGGCTGTTTTATAGCCTTACTGAAAAATACATCTAGGAGCATTAATTTTCATTTAAGGAACCTTAACTCAATAATATTCTAAGGAAACAGCAATTCCTATTTATTCACAGCTTTTATGTAACAGTTTTAACATAATGAAATACATTGATGTATACATCATATACAGTTCAAGACAGTTCAAGAAGAAGTTGATTATCAGGGTTTTGCAAACATCAACAATTATAAATCTGTATTACAAAGTTCAAAGTAAATTTATTATCAAAGCACATATGTCATCAGAACAACCCTGAGATTCATTTTTTGCAGGCATACACAGTAGATCAAAGAAATACAACAGATTCAATGAAAAACTACACACAAAGACTGACAAACAGCCAATGAGCAAAAAAGACTAACTATGCAAATACAAAAATAAAAAAGGAAATACAGTACTGTGCAAAAGTATATATATACTGCTGCCACAAAAATAACAAATTTCATGAGATATATGAGTGATGATGAACCTGATTCCGATATGGGTCTCTGTTGTGGACTGCGAGTGGGACGAGGGCAGGGAGTGGGGAATCATGGTTGGGGAAATGGGGAAGGGGGGGTGAAAGAGAGAAATACCAGAGGAACATTCTGTAATGATCAATAAACCAATTGTTTGGAATCAAATGATCTTTCCTGGTGTCCCAGGGCTGGGTGTGTCTGCACTTGCACCAGCTTCTGCTCCTGGCTCTCCTTCTCTGCCACCTGTCCCACACCCCTCCCGCAACGCTCCACCCTTGTCATTCCCAACATCCATTGCTCCCGCCAGATTTACAAACTCACTCTCTACTTCACATTGACATATGCAGTACTATGCAAAAGTATTAGGCATCTTAGCTGTATATACGTACCCAAGACATTTGCACAATAGATGAAAAGATGAATTAATAAATAATACTGAGAGCATGAGTTGCAAAGTCCTTGAAAGTGAATCCATATATTGTGGAATCAGTTTAGTTGAGGTGAGTGTAAGTTATCCACTCTGGTTTAGGAGCCTTTTGGTTGTAGGGTAATAACTGTTCCTGAACTGGTGGTGACGCTCCTGTACTCCCTGCTTGACGGCATCAGCAAGAATGGCCTGGATGGTGGGGTTCTTAATGATGGATGCTGCCTTCTTGTGGCAGCACTCCTTGTAGTTATGCTCAGACACACTTGGGTGGCACAGGACATAACAGTGAGCGTATCCCTATAACAGTGCCTACGGTCAGAGGTCAGTTTTCACCATTGCCTGAAAGGAGCTTGAACATTCTGTCTGTGAGAGCCCGTGTTTCCTCTGAGTGCTCCAGTTTTCTCCCACATTCCAAATACGTCCCTGTTAATAGGTTAATTGGTTACATGGGCTCACTGGGCCGAAAGGGCCTGTTATTGTGATGTATCTCTAAATAAAATTAAAAATAGAAAACTTGGCACATAAAAAATATCAAAAGCCTAGTTTCAATGAGTATGAGTGTGGATTTTTCATGAACATTAATTTCTCTAACTTCTGGCAATTTCTCCCCCTCCCCTCTTCCTTTTTCATTCCCCACTCTGGCTCCCCTCTTACCACTTCTCTTTTCCTCATCTGCCATCACCTCACTCTGATCCCCTCCTCTTTCCCTTTCCCCCATGCTCCACTCTCCTCTTCTATCAGATTCCTTCTTCTTCAGGACTTTACCTTTTCCAACTATCACCTCCCAGCTTCTTAATTCATCTCCACCACGCCCCCACCTTCCTCACCCACCCACCTTACCCCTCACCTGGTCTCAGCTTTACTCCTTCCCCTCCCCCACCTTCTTATTCTGAGTTCTTCCCCCTTCCTCTCCTGTCCTGATGAAGGGTCTTGGCCTAAAACATTGACTGTTTATTCCATTCCACAGATGCTGCCTGACCTGCCGAGTTCCTCCAGCATTTGCAGCATCTCTTGTGTTTAAGTCATCTGTAGTGTGGTTTGATGCATTGTTTCATTATGCAGTTGTACCTCAGTAAAGGATACATCAATCTTGCAGCCTAAACTGGAGAAATTGTGAAGGTTTGGAGCAGATGCAATGTATAGAATCACACATCGTGTTTTGGCAGACTATACTGAATGGATGACTATGATAGACAAGGATTATCTTGCAAAACTGAAGCTTAATTAGAGGAATGTATAAAGTGCCCACAGCTATTGGGAGCTTCCAGTGTTTTCTTTGCCAAGTTGTTGAATCTGCTTACAATGCAGCAAGGCTAAATGAACACTAGTCAGAATGATATCAGATGCTTGTTTTACAAAAATCTAACCTGTCCAGAATGCATTTGGGTCAAATTGGTCAAAATACAGCTCATAATTCATCACACAAGGTAGCATTTGAGTCAATTTGCTTCCACTTTGAACTGAACGATTCCTCTTCACAACAGGATTTTAGGTTTATGACTCTGCACTTACTTACACATGCTGATTCAGTGTACTTTAGCAAGTTAATGTTTGCTCTGCAGTGACAAGAAGATTCCAGAGCTTATTTGGAAACTTCACAATGGCAAACAGATATGCATCTAGGGATAGTTGACCATATTCTCTTGACTTCCTGCAGTGAATAACTCACCTTTTAACTCCACAAAGCCCATCCACCATCGACACGTCTCAGGTCAGGAGTGTGATGGAACACTCACCACGAACACAAAGCCCATCGACCATCTACACGGCTTGTGTCAGGAATGTGACTGAACACTTCCCACTTGCCTGATAAGGGCTTCAACAACACTCAAAAAGCACGATACCATACAGGCCTCAGCAGCCCGCTTGACACCCCCTCCACGACCATTCACTCGTCCCACCAACACAACACACAGTCACTGCAGTTTGTACCATCTACAGAACAGACTGCAGTAACTCACCAAGATTTCTCAGACAGCACCTTCCCAACCCACCATCTCTACCAGCTGGAATGACAAGGGCAGCAGAATCACAGGGAGCAACGCTCCCTGGAAATTCCCTCCAGGTCCCTGTTCCCTCACTATCACTGGGCTAAACCCTGGAGCTCCCTCCCTAACAGCATTATGGTTGCACAGCAGTTCGAGAAGTCAACTCACCACTACCTATTGGAGGGGGGTTAAGGGATGGGAAATTAAACGCTGGCTCAGCCTGCAAAGAATGACTAAATATTTCATGTTGGCACAGACATGGTGGGGTGAAAGGCCTGCTCCTCAGATGTATGTTCTGACCTTCCATGGTATTTTTTTGTATTCTTTTTATACACTGGAATATTAAAATTGTTGCAGAGAAGGAGGCCATTTGACCCATTGGGTCTATGCCACACCCGCACCAACAAACCTCCCACACCCCCCTCCAAAATATCGCTTGCCAGAATATTAAATTTCTGTTTGAAATGTGGGGAACATTTGTACTGAGGGACTTTCCATTCTGCCTAGCCAGGGATGCAACTGTGATACTTGGCTTGTCCTCGTTGGCAGAAGTTCAAGGAACAAGCAACACAGGCTTAATATTCCGGCAAAAGATATTTTGGAGTGGTGGGAAGGTGTGGCTGCTGAGCAGAAGAGCAGTTTGGATCTGTAGGGGCATGAGCACAGATTAACCAGGGTCTTTAACATGAAATTGAAAAGGCAGTGGAAAGGACGTAGGGGAAGAGTGGCACAATGGGGTCCATGGAAATGCTCGATAAGGAGTATTGTATAATGAATTGATCTGTATCAATGCCAGACAAGCTTTTCACTGTACTTTTGTACACGTGACAATAACAAACCAACCAAAACGGACTTGCTATTCTATGTTCTACAGGACAGGTAGGGTAAATGCAAGCAGGCTTTTCCCACTGAGAATAGGTGAGTCTAGAGGTCATAGGTTAAGGGAGAAAGGTGGAATATTTAAGGGGAACTTAAAAAACTTAAATAACTTAAAAACTTAAACAGGAGAAAGGTCACAACTCCATATTATAAGTGGAAAGCAATTCACTGTTTGAAATAAATACAAACGCAAAACATAGAGCATTACAGCTCAGTATAGGCCCTTCAACCCACAATGCTGTGCCAACATTTTAACCTATTCCAAGATCAATGTAAACTTTCCCTCCCACATAACCCTCCGTTTTTCTATCATCCATGTGCCTATACAAGTGTCTCTAAAATGTCCCTAATGTATCTGCCTCTACCACCACCCCTGAGAGGGTGTAGGAAAACCTACTTCTGTCTTTCAACCAATCACCTTAAAATTATATCCCCTGTATTAGCCATTGACACGCTGGAAAAAAGGTTTCTGGCCGTCCACTTTATCTATATTGCTTATGGAGGTGCATTGTTTTGTAGAGAAACTCAGTGAGACATAGAGTTGTAGACTAAGTCATAGTCACAGAAACAGGCCCTTCAGCCCATCCATCCAGTCTGTGGCAAGTTGTTAGTATGCCTAGTCCCACCAATCCATGCACCTGGACCATAACACCTCAGAGTCATGGAGTCAGAACACTACAACACAGATACAGGATATTTGGCCCATCTATTCTGCCTAATCCTATCAAGCTGCACCTGGACCATAGCCCTCTGTATCCCTCCATCCATGTACTTAACAGCTGAACCTACATCCACCTCTTCCGCTGACAGCTTGTTCCGCGCTGGCACCACCCTCTGAGAGAAGTTCCCCTTAAATATTCCACCTTTCTCCCTTAACCTATGACCTCTAGACTCACCTATCCTCAGTGGGAAAAGCCTGCTTGCATTTACCCTACCTGTCCTGTAGAACATAGAATACCAAGTCCATTTTGACCTTAAACAACCCATTTACACTAATCTCCTGTTAGTCTCCCTACTTGCTCATTAACTCCAGCGTCTACCATTTGCTCACACACAACCTAACAGTCCCAGTATTGGTCTAAGCTGGAACACGGCAGTAATGCAGTGGTTAGTGCATCACTTTTACAGTGATCAGAGATCGGGACTTGATTACTGCCACTGTTATATGGAGTTTTACATTCTCCCCGTGACCACATGGGTTTTCTCCAGGTGCTCCGGTTTCCTCCCTCATTCCAAACATAATTGGGTTGGAGTTAGTGAATTGTGGGCATGCTAATGTGGGCACCGGAAGTGTGGCGACCCCTGCAGGCTGCCCAGCACAATCCTCACTGATTTGATTTCATCTGACACAAAATGACACATTTTACTGTATATTTTGATGTGCAAATAAAGCTAATCTTTTACTAAAAGGCAGTGAACCTGTGGAACTCGTTGCCACAGACGTTGTGGAGGTCAAGTCATTGGGTATATTTAAAGTGGAGGTTGATAGGTTCTTGATTAGTAAGGGAGGCAAAGGTTACAGGGAAAAGGCAGGAGAATGGGGTTGAGAGGGATAATAAATCAGCCATGATGGAATGGCAGAGCAGGCTCAATGATAAAAATGGCCTAATTCTGTCTCATTGTCTTAAAAATTCGAAGAAGGGACATTCACCCAGTGTATATTCCTCAGCTAAAAGATTACCTGAGCACAATCACTTTGCTGTTTGTAGGATTGGCTGCTACATATGCCACATAACAGCCATGACTAAGATCATGAAAGTTGCTATATAAATGCATGGCCTTTCTTTTCAATGTGAAAATTGAATAAACTGTTGACTGAACTAATGAGAATGTTGAAGCCTTGTCCTCCAACCATTCAATCAAATCTGCAGTCCAGAAAGAATCAGTTGCCGGCTGCAGAGTGTGTGGAAATCATGGTTCCCTTCCAAACAATTTAACACTCGAACAAATCAATATTCTATTGCGAGAATACTGATTTAAGAAACCTTTCCATTCAATTGTGTTCAATAATATTCTACTGATACAGTTTCTTAGATGAAATGGTTGCTAAATGGGACCTGGAGCGATAGAGCGGTGAAAGAAATGCATGGAGTAAAGCCAGGTCTAACATATAGAGAGGCTTTGAGGAAAGAGCAGCAAAATAAAGGGTATAAAGGTAGTAAGGTAGAAGGGCTAAAGTGTGTGTACTTCAATGCAAGAAGCATCAGGAACAAAGGTAATGAACTGAGAGCTTGGATACATACATGGAATTATGATGTAGTGGCCATTACGGAGACTTGGCTGGCACCAGGGCAGGAATGGATTCTCAATATTCCTGGATTCAAGAGGGATAGAGAGGGGAGAAAAGGGGGAGGAGGGTGGCATTACTGGTCAGGGATATTATTACAGCTGCAGAAAGGGTGGGTAATGTAGCAGGATCCTCTTTTGAGTCAGTATGGGTGGAAGTCAGGAACAGGAAGGGAGCAGTTACTCTACTGGGGGTATTCTATAGGGCCCCTGGTAGCAGCAGAGATACCGAGGAGCAGATTGGGAGGCAGATTTTGGAAAGGTGCAAAAATAACAGGGTTGTTATGATGGGTGACTTTAACTTCCCTAATATTGATTGGCACTTGATTAGTTCTAAGGGTTTAGATGGGGCAAAGTTTGTTAAGTGTGTCCAGGATGGATTCCTGTCACAGTATGTTGACAGGCCAACTAGGGGGAATGCCATACTAGATCTAGTATTAGGTAACGAACCGGGTCAGGTCACAGATCTGTCAGTGGGTGAGCATCTGGGGGACAGTGATCACCGCTCCCTGACCTTTAGCATTATCATGGAAAAGGATAGAATCAGAGAGGATAGGAAAATTTTTAATTGGGGAAGGGCAAATTATGAGGCTACAAGGTTAGAACTTGCAGGTGTGAATTGGGATGATGTTTTTGCAGGGAAATGTACTATGGACATGTGGTCGATGTTTAAGGATCTCTTGCAGGATGTTAGGGATAAATTTGTCCCGGTGAGGAAAATAAAGAATGGTAGGGTGAAGGAACCATGGGTGACAAGTGAAGTGGAAAATCTAGTCAGGTGGAAGAAGGCAGCATACATGAGGTTTAGGAAGCAAAGATCAGATGGGTCTATTGAGGAATATAGGGTAGCAAGAAAGGAGCTTAAGAAGGGGCTGAGAAGAGCAAGTAGGGGACAAGAGAAGGCCTTGGCAAGTAGGGTAAAGGAAAACCCCAAGGTGTTCTTCAATTATGTGAAGAACAAAAGGATGACAGGAGTGAAGGTAGGACCGATTAAAGATAAAAGTGGGAAGATGTGCCTGGAGGCTGTGGAAGTGAGCGAGGTCCTCAATGAATGCTTCTCTTCAGTATTCACCACTGAGAGGGAACTTGATGACGGTGAGGACAATATGAGTGAGGTTGATGTTCTGGAGCATGTTGATATTAAGGGAGAGGAGGTGTTGGAGTTGTTAAAATACATTAGGATGGATAAGTCCCCGGGGCCTGACGGAATATTTCCCAGGCTGCTCCATGAGGCAAGGGAAGAGATTACTGGCTAGGATCTTTATGTCCTCGTTGTCCACGGGAATGGTACCGGAGGATTGGAGGGAGGAGTATGTTGTCCCCTTGTTCAAAAAAGGTAGTAGGGATAGTCCAGGTAATTATAGACCAGTGAGCCTCACGTCTGTGGTGGGAAAGCTGTTAGAAAAGATTCTTAGAGATAGGATCTATGGGCATTTAGAGAATCATGGTCTGATCAGGGACAGTCAGCATGGCTTTGTGAAGGGCAGATCATGCCTAACAAGCCTGATAGAGTTCTTTGAGGAGGTGAGCAGGCATATAGATGAGGGTAGTGCAGTGGATGTGATCTACATGGATTTTAGTAAGGCATTTGACAAGGTTCCACACGGTAGGCTTATTCAGAAAGTCAGAAGACATGGGATCCAGGGAGGTTTGGCCAGGTGGATTCAGAATTGGCTTGCCTGCAGAAGGCAGAGGGTTGTGGTGGAGGGAGTACATTCAGATTGGAGGGTTGTGACTAGTGGTGTCCCACAAGGATCTGTTCTGGGACCTCTACTTTTTGTGATTTTTATTAACGACCTGGATGAGGGGGTAGAAGGGTGGGTTGGCAAGTTTGCAGACGACACAAAGATTGGTGGTGTTGTAGATAGTGTAGAGGATTGTCGAAGATTGCAGAGATACATTGATAGGATGCAGAAGTGGGCTGAGAAGTGGCAGATGGAGTTCAACCCGGAGAAGTGTGAGAAGGTACACTTTGGAAGGACAAACTCCAAGGTAGAGTACAAAGTAAATGGCAGGATACTTGGTAGTATGGAGGAGCAGAGGGATCTGGGGGTACATGTCCACAGATCCCTGAAAGTTGCCTCACAGGTAGATAGGGTAGTTAAGAAAGCTTATGGGGTGTTAGCTTTCATAAGTCGAGGGATAGAGTTTAAGAGACGCGATGTAATGATGCAGCTCTATAAAACTCTAGTTAGGCCACACTTGGAGTACTGTGTCCAGTTCTGGTCGCCTCAGTATAGGAAGGATGTGGAAGCATTAGAAAGGGTACAGAGGAGATTTACCAGAATGCTGCCTGGTTTAGAGAGTATGCATTATGATCAGAGATTAAGGGAGCTAGGGCTTTACTCTTTGGAGAGGAGGAGGATGAGAGGAGACATGATAGAGGTGTACAAGATATTAAGAGGAATAGACAGAGTGGACAGCCAGCGCCTCTTCCCCAGGGCACCACTGCTCAGTACAAGAGGACATGGCTTTAAGGTAAGGAGAGGGAAGTCCAAGGGGGATATTAGAGGAAGGTTTCTCACCCAGAGAGTGGTTGGTGCGTGTAATGCACTGCCTGAGTCAGTGGTGGAGGCAGATACACTAGTGAAATTTAAGAGACTACTAGACAGGTATATGGAGGAATTTAAGGTGGGGGGTTATATGGGAGGCAGGGTTTGAGGGTCGGCACAATATTGTGGGCCGAAGGGCCTGTAATGTGCTGTACTATTCTATGTTCTATGTTAAATGGCTAAATTGATATTTTACAAAGAATTAGGAAGGTTAAGTAAGTATATATGATTCTATTTATTTATGATGGTCTACACAATTATGCCATCTGTGACTCACTGAACAGTAATGTTTTATCTCAGTGAGACTGTCGCTCAAACTCAAAATGCTGATGGGCAGCAGGGTAGCGCAGCAGTTAGCATAATGCAATGCAGTGCCAGTGATTAGGGTTAAATTCCCACTGCTGTCTGAAAGGAGTTTGTACGTTCTCCCCATGACTGGTTTCCTCCCACAAAGACATCCGGGTTAGGGTAGAAAGCTGTAGGAAAACTATGCTGGTGCTGGAACCATGGTTCTTTAACCATGATTCAGGATTCAAGAGTGTTTAATGCTATTTCCAGTACACAAGTGTAAAGGAGAACAAATTGTTACTCCATATCTGATGCAGAACAAAAATAAACTCAATAAGATCAAGAACATGATATTAAAATAAAAACAGAATAAATATAAATGCATAAAGTAGCTTGTATTCATAAATTAATTGTATGTCCATGAGGTGACTCTAGGTTCTGGGGTGTCTGTACAAGGGGTAACTGACAGGAAATGATAAAGTAGTGGTGGTTGGGGGCATGGGCAGGTGGGTTACTGAGTGGAGATGGAGGTGTCTTGCAGGCTGCCCACAGCAGTTTTGGGCATTGACACAAACAATACATTTCACTGTATGTTTAGCTGTACATGTGACAAATAAAGCTAAGCTTCCTTCTTGCAGAGTTGCACCCAGGCCACTCACCTTTACATGAAGGTAGGTTTAAAAAGAAAATCAGATACCATTTACAACGTGTCTCCAAGAAGACTAGTTGAGCTGTGAAGATGGTTTGCAATATACACAGCATATGCTGTGCCAAATTTCTGAGAAATACTGCAGATGGGATGTTGGATGCTTTCTCACATAATTACATTCGATCAACATCACTTGTAGCAATCAACCAGCATGCCAAAACAGTGAACATCAATATGGTGGCAGCGTGCTGGGACCCAAGTCAGATTCTTGAGTGTTCAGCCAAAATCTGGTACACCATACCATAAGACTATAAGACCATTAGACTTAAGAGCTGCACCAGGCCACTCAGCCCATCAAGTCTGTTCCACCATTCCATCGACCCGCATGCACCACTTGTGCTGGCAGTTCATTCCACACTCTGAGTGAAGAAGTTCCTCCTCATGTTCGCCTTAAATGGTTCACCGTTCACCACTAACTCATGACCTCCAGTTGTAGTCTCACCCAACCTCAATAGAAAAATCCTGCTTGAATTTACCCTATCTATACCCCTCATAATTTTGTACATCTCTATCAAATGTTCTAAGAAAAAGTCCAATCCTATTCAAACTTCCCCTGTAACTCAGGTCCTCAACACCCTTGGAAATTTTCCCTGAACTCTTTCACTCTTATTTACTCCTCTCCTGTAGGCAGGTGACCAAAACTGCACACAATGCTCCAAATTAGACCTCACCAACGTCTTATACACCATTCCACCATGGCAGATTTATTATCTCTCTCAACCCCATTCACCTGCCTTTACCCCATAACCTTTGATGGCCTTACTCATCAAGAACGTATCAGTCTCTGCTTTAAATATACACAATGACTTGGCCACCACAGGCATTTGTAGCAATGATTTCCACAGATTCACAAACCTCTGGCTAAAGAAATTCCTCCTCATCTCTTTTTAAAAAGGACGGCCTTCTATTCTGAGGCTATGCCCTCTAGTCCTAGACTCTCGCACCATCACAAACATCCTCTCCATGGCCATTCTATTCTATCTAGTCCTTTCAATATTCAATAGAGAACCTCTCCACCCTCCATTCTTCTAAACTCCAGTGAGTACAGGACCAGACCAATCAAATGCTCCACTTCCCTTTCATCCCAGGATCATTTGCGTGAACCTTGTCTGGATCCTCTCCAATGCCAGCATATCCTTTCTTAGATAAGGATTCCCATCTGTTCAAAATGCTTCATGTGTGGTCCGAGCATACAACCACTTTTACCCAAGAAATGGGCACGATGTAGTCTAATTTCCTCCAAATGATCACTTTTTGTGGTCTGTGCTCTTACCTTTAGTTATGAATTTCAAAATGTTGCTCCACACAGCGTTTACCACTTTCACTGAACTGCCGACTAATACTCCCAGGTGCCTTGTTTGTTCATTTTATTTTTGTGGGGTTTGTGAGTGTCATTTATAAATGCCACTCTAATTGACTGCTTTCTGTTCCCTTAAGAATACAATGAATGGATTTTCTCTCCGAGGTACTAAAGCTCATGGTGATGACAGTAACATTTATTCACCATTAATAATTTGACAGTCATAGTGTTTTCTGCAGGGCTCAGGAGTCCCGCACCAGAGGGCCAGATACAAGAGAAGGGGGGAGAGAGTAAAGGGAATGAGTAGCCTCAGGAAGAGGTCCAGACAAGTACAATTGTAATATTCAAGAGGTGTTTGTTTTAATGTACAGTAGATTCTGGTTAATTGGGTTATTGGTTAGCTGGGGCAACCTCTTATTTGGGACAACTCTTGAAGAACAATAGCAAATTAAGAAAATAGCCAGAATTCCCTTCTTTTACTTGGGACACTATGCCATTTAATTGGGACAGGAGACCATTGCCGAACAGTTTCTAACTCGTGTTGGACACTACGCCACACTTAGAGTAAAACTTTTAAATAGCGAGAGTTGCATGTGTTTCTGTTCAAAAAGCAGTGACTTTTGTCACTGATGGAGAGAAATAAAGCGGTAAGAATTCTGAACTTCGTTCCTCACTGTGGTTTCAGGCATTCAAGCTTGGAGATGCCAGAAAAAGCCAGGAGCGAAAATGAAAGGATTTCACTAATTCAACAGGTTAGGAACTACAAAGAATCATCTTGAATGTTACAATGAATATGAAGATTTGGAGGATACACTCATTGAAAGCATCGTTTGAAGGCAGTCCATTATCAGCACTAGGTGTCTGTGCTGATTTGGTTCATAAACAGTCAATCAAAAGAACACGGCCCTGACAAATAAGTATCTATCAACCACTGCCTTAAATATACCCAGATTCACCAAGCTCTAGCTAAAGCGATGTTTTGGTAGTTCCACAGATATCAACTTGCACTGACAGTGGATAGGCAACCCAAGGTGTTGTGTTACTGAGGTCACTTTGGAGGTTATGATATTCCTGTAATACTTCTGGTCTCTATGATATGAGGTCTGTTTGAATGATATGGGCAGTCAAGGAAACTAGCAACTGTGCTGTCATATATATATTGAGATATAATGCTTGTTCCCAATGTAGAAATGTTAAATTCGTGGAGTTGCCTCGATGAGCTGAATGGCCTAATTCCTCTGCTGTGCCTACAATCTTATAGAGGAACAATAAACCAGTCATGATGGAATGGCGGAGTAGACTCGACTGATTCTGCTCCCATGTCTCAAATACCAGAGGACGTGGGTTTTGGGAAGGTTCATATAGGTCAGCACCACAATGTGGGCCGAATGGCGTGTAGAGTGATGTACTGTTCGAAGTTCGAAGGAAGGATTAAAGGTGGCATGGTACTGTAGTGGTTAGCACAAGGCTTTACAGCCAGATGATCACCGATTGGGGTTCAATCACCGTCTGTAAGAACTTTGTACATTCTCCCTGTGACCACGTGGGTTTCCTCCACCTGCTCCAGCTTCCTCCCACATTCCAAAGATGTCAGGCAGGGTTAGTAAGTTGTGGGTTTGCTGTGTCAGTGCCAGAAGTGTGGCGACACTTGCCCAGAACAATTCTCAATGGTTTGATTTGACGCAAAACAATGCATTTCACTGTATGCTCTGACGTACACGTGACAAAGCTAATCTTTAATCTGAGCCTTTATGAGGTACGTTCTTTTACTCAGACTGTGTTATGAAGCAGATACCATGGCATGAACAGGCAGGAAATGGAGGGATAGAGACAATGAGCAGGCATATGTGCAGTTTAAATTGGGATTATAGCATGAACAGATATCATGGGCCAGAGGGCCTGTCCGTATGATGTATGATCTATGTTACATGTTACTACAACAGAGTAATAATTAAAATTTTATACTGAGTCATGTTAGTAATGGTAGCAGAGCGAAGGGCGCTGAGTAGGCTACGGTCAATTATGGAAAACCCTGAACATCCTCTACATAGCACCATCCAGAGACAGAGAAGCAGTTTCAGCGACAGGTTGCTATCGATGCAATGCTCTCAGACAGGATGAAGAGGTCAATACTCCCCAATGCCATTCGGCTTTACAATTCAACCGCCAGGAGTAAGATATGTTAAAGTGCTGGGGTTAGGACTCAATGTATTTAAGTAAACTACTTAAGAACTTTTTAAAAGCTATTATTAATGCTTTTTGAGAGGGTGATTTTAGATGCATATCATATTTTTACTGAGTTAAGTATTGTATGTAATTAGTTTTGCTACAATAAGTGTATGGGACATTGGAAAAAATGTTGAATTTCCCCTTGGGGATGAATAAAGTATCTATCTATCTATCTATCTATCTATCTATCTATTTGCTGTGAGGGAGCAACAAACTGGGCCCACCAATACGAAATGCATGTGCACTCGAAAACCCGCGCTGAAAGAGAGTGCCTCTCACATATAGGAGGCCCAATTGATTCACCACTTGATTAATCGGCTCGTGAGCACTTGCCACATTCTCACAATCAATCTGATACAGTACAATCTATGTTCTATAATTTGCTTTTCCCAACCAAATCTCTTCGATCCAATTTACTGCTCTGCATTTTTCAAAATGAAGGAACTGGCTGGTATCCTTGGTATGGCCTATACTAAACTATACTCTGATTGCAAAGGACACCAGGACACGTGCTTCTGTCTGCTCACCAAAATAAGGAGATCCCATCTGTGTATGGCAACACAGAATTCTCCCAGCAACTTTCTGATTCCATCACCCTCCCAGATGAAAGGTCGCAACCCAAAATCTCAACTGTTAATTTTCCTCTGTAGATGCCCCTGACCCACTGAGTTCCTGCAGAAGATGGTGTGTTGCTCCAGATTCCGGCATCTACAGTCTCTCTTCCTCACCTTCTCACTCAAGCTCACCCTTCACCACAAATGTCCATGTTGTGGTTGTACTGACTTCCAAGCTCCAGCACAACCCCGTTCCAATTTTTTTGTGTTCACGCTATTATACAGTAAATTGAAACAATAAATACTTTTCTGTAATATTCTTGTGTAGAGAATATAAAAACTGACAAGTTTTTAATTAATTTCTGTGATTCACAAGTTGGGGACATCACCAGCAGGACCAGAATTTAATGACAATCAATAATTGTTCCTCTCTGTTACTCTCTCGTTCCTCTCTTCCTCGGGATGTAATGTTGAGGCTTTATAAAACGTGGGTCAGAGCCCATTTGGAGTATTGTGAGCCGTTTTAGGCCCCATAACTAAGAAAGGATGTGCTGCCATTGGAGAGGGTCCAGAGGAAGTTTGTAAGAATGATCTCTGAAATGAAAAGTTATGAGGAGTGTTGGATAGCCCTGGGCCTGTCTTGCTGGAGTTTGGGTGAATGAGGGAGATCTTATTGAAACCTACTGGATATTGAAAGGCCTAGTTGGAATGGACATGCAGATGATGTTTCCAAAAGTAGGAGAAACCAGGACCAGAGGGAAGAGCAGCAGAATAGAAAGAACGTCCCTTTAGATGAAGAGAAATTTCTTTTGCCAGCAGATGGTGAATCTCTGGAATTCATTGCCATAGATGGCCATGGAGACCAAGTCACTGGGTATATTTAAAGTGGAAGTTAATAGAATTTTGATTAATAATAACATCAAAGATTACAGAGAGAAGCCAGGTGAATGGGATTGAGAGGGATAATAAATCAGCCATGATCGAATGGTGGAGCAGATACAATGGGCCAAATGGCCTAATTCTGCTCCTATGTCTTATGGTCTAAGAAACTGATTCTCAGAGTAGTATATGGTGACATACAATTTATATACACTTTAATAATAGATTCATTTTGAACTTTGTAAAAAGAAAAAATGTCAACCTAGTAAATTTGAAAATTTTGCTGTTCATTTTGTTGATGTGTATCCTACCAGTTTACTACAGGTTCAACCCTTTACATTAGTTGGTCATAATAATCCCAGAAATATTGGCTGGGCAATAGTTAACCTCATTACTGCGGACCTGAAGTCATGAGTTAACTGGTCAAAGAAAGCAAAGCTGACATTCTTTCCTTCATGCATTAGTAACCACATTGGTTATTACAATTCAGCAGGCTCCTGCTCTCCATTCCAGATGTGAGCCTTTTAACTCAAGGATACAGTTGATTAACTAAATTTAAACATCGCAGATGGAATCTGAACTCCTGTCACTTGGTCAGCACAAGTATCTGGTTTGCCAGGCCAATAGTTTACCCACAGTTCTACCATTCCCATGGTTGGCATCTGTACCCTAGAATCAGGAACACCCACGAACCATCATGAGTGATCCTCAGATCTAACAAGCAACCTCGAAGCTTGAGGAACCCAGAATGGTTTGCACTTATTTGCTCTTTTGTCCTGTTTGAACCCAAGTTGCTGGAGGGTTGGAGAAAACTACTTTTAGAAAAGGTGCATCATTGATAGTGAACCCTAAATGCAAACTTATGCATCTAATCAAAATTATATGTAAAGTTAAAAGATGAAGATAAAAGATTAGCTTTATTTGTCACATGTACATTGAAACATACAATGAAATGTGTTGGTTACGTCAAATTAACTCAGCAAGAATTTGTGCTGGGCAGCCCATAAATGTCGCCATGGTTCTGGTGCCAACATATCGCATGCCAACAACTGACTAAACCTAAGCGTACGTCTTTGGAATGTGGGAGAAAACAGGAGCACCCAGAGAGAAAACTGACACTCATGAGGCTTCTGTCAGTCAGCTGTCTAGATATGCAAGCCTGGGCAGTACAACATGGAGTGCAAGCTATTGCCCAAGTAATAAGCTCCCCTCTCCACACATCTGATGAACCTGAAGAAAAGGCAGAGATTGATTCAGTTTGGTACCAGCAGCATCGCAGGAGTTGCCAGGCAATGTTGAACTCAACGTAAGACCGCCTTAGGGACTCTAGCTTCAGATTTTTCCCTCGAGGTTTACTTCTGAAGCCTTCCCCATGAGTGAGTACAGCCACAAGGTAGCAGAGGTTTGAGATCAGAGCTTTTTTTCCTCCTAGATGAGCTGCCAACCACAGCTGACAAGCCCCATCTGCCTGAAGCAACTAGTTTTAAGGCACCAGTAACCTGACTTTGCCCCTTCTCCTGTCCACTGGACTTTGAAGCTAAGCCACACATGAAAGCCAGGAGCTGGACTTGGTCGTCAGAGACTATTTGAGGTACACGACATTGGGGGCATTAAGTAGGTAGTGGGAGCTTATCCACCACCCCCACCCCGGCTATAAACCCACATTATCACAGGGAAAACATACTGTGGTGAACTACATATACCTGTCTGGACACACCCCACTGCTGACTGCTCCTGTGGCTCCTCCCACAGACCCCGGTATAAAGGCGATTGAGGCCTGAGCCCTGCCCTCAGTCTCCAGGATGTAGCAAGGTGGTCAATTGCTGCTTGTTTTTTCTTCCAGTCAATAAAAGCCGATATCTCGCCTCACGTCTCAGAGAGTTATTGATGGTGCATCACATACAAACTCCTTACAGACAGTGATGGGAATCAAAACCCAATTTTACAGCAAGTGTGAACAGTGTTGCATTGTGCTGCCCTAGGCCTCTCTGTGGATATTTTGAAGTGTTACCTGGTGATGCAGGTAGACAAGATGGTAAAGGTGTTTGGCATGCTTGCCTTCATTGGTCATAATGCTGAATACAGGATTTGGGATGTCATGTTCAAAGTTCAAAGTACACTTATTGTAAATTAAACATTACACAGTGATGAGATTTGTCTCCTTACAGGCAGATACAACACAAAGAAATCCAAAACAACCCAGTTCTGGTCACCCTGTTATATGAAGGATGTTACTGAAGTGGAGATGGTGCAAGAAAGATCAACAAAGATGTAACCAGAACTGAGGGGTTTGTGTTATAAGAGGGTGGGACAGGGGATATTTATTAGTGTTGGTCTGCTGAACATTGTGAGCATGCTCTGTTGGCTCTGGAATAGGTGGCGATAGGTAGACCGTAAGTCACAGGAGCAGAATTAGGGAATCTGGCTCATCGAGGCTGCCCTGCCATTCAATCATGGCTGATCCTTTTTTCCCTCCTCGGCCCCAATCTCTAGCCTTCTCGCTGCAACCTTTGATGCCATGTCCAATCAAGAACCTATCAAGCTTTGCCTTAAATATACCCAATGACCTGGTCTATACAGCTGCCTGAGGTAATAAATTCCACAAATTCACCACCCTCCAAATCTCTGTTTTAAATGGACTTCCCTCTATCCTGAGGCAGTGCCTGCTTGTCCTAGACTCCCACCACTGTGGGAAACATCCCTTCCACATCTACTCTGTCCAGGCCTTTCAACATTCAAAAGGTTTCAGTGAGATTCCCCCTCATTGCTGTACAGCCCCAGAGCCATCAAATATTCCTCATATGATAACCCTTTCTTTCCCAGAATCATCCTTGTGAACTTCCCTTGAACCCTCTTCAATGCCAGCATATCTTCTCTTAGATGAGGAGCCCAAAGCTGTTCACAATACTCAAGCTGAGGCCTCACCAGTGCCTTATAAAGCCTCAGCATCACATCCCTGCTCTTGTATTCTAGACCTCTTGAAATGAATGCTAACATTGCATTTGCCTTACTCACCACCAACTTTACCAGAAAATTAACCTTCAAGGTGTTCTGCACAAGGACTCCCAAATCCCTTTGCATCTCAAATTTTTGGATTTTTCTCCCTGTTTAGAAAATAGTCTGCTCATTTAATTCTACTACCAAAGTGCATGACCATGCATTTTCCAACATTGTATTTCATTTGCCTCTCTCTATCTGTTTCCTCAACACTACCTGTCCCTGCAACAATCTTCAAATCATCTGAATACTTCACAACAAAGCCATCCATTCCATCATCTAAATAATTGATACACAGCATAAAAAGAAGCGGTCCCAACAACAAACCCTGTGGAACACCACTAGTTACTGGCTGCCATCAGAAAGGGTCTTTCATTCCCATTCACTGCCTCCTACCTATCAGCCAATGCTCTAACCATGCCAGTAACTTTCCTATTATACCATGGGCTCTTAACCTGATAAACAACTTCATGTGTGGCACTTTGTCAAAGGCTTCTGAAAGTCCAAATATGCAACATCCACTGAATCCCCCTTATCTATCCTATTTGTAATCTCCTCAAAGAATTCCAACAGGTTCATCAGGCAGGATTTTCCCTTAAGGAAATCATGCTGACTTTGTCCTATCTTGGCCTGTGTCACCAAGTACTCCATCACCTCATCCTTAACAATTGACTCCAACATCTTCCCAACCACTGAGGTCAGGCTAACTGGTCTATAATTTCCTCTCTGCCGCCTTCCTCCTTTCTTAAAGAGTGGAGCGACATTTTAAGTTCTCCAGTCCTCTGGCAGCATACCAGAGTCCAATGATTTTGAAGATCATTACTAATGCCCCAACAATCTCTACCGCTACCTCTTTCTGAACCCTAGGGTATAGTTCATCTGGTCTGGCTGGCTTATGTATCTTTAGGTCTTTCAGCTTTTTGAACACCTTCTCCCTTGTAATAGCAACTGCACCCATTTCTCTTCCCTCACATACTTCAATAAATGGCACACTGCTAGTGTCTTCCACAGTGAAGACTGATGCAAAATACTCATTTAGTTCATCTGCCATCTCCTTGTGCCCTGTTATTATTTCACTGGCCTCATTTTCCAGCGGTCCTATATCCACTCTCATCTCTCTTTTTTTTCATACTTGAAAAAGCTTTTACTATCCACTTTGATACTGTTTGCAAGCTTGCTTTTGTGTTTCATCTTTTCCCTCCTAATGATTCTTTTAGTTGCTCTCTGTAGGGTTTTAAAAGCTTCCCAATCATTTGTCTTCCCACTAATTTTTGCTTTGTTGTATGCCCTCTCTTTTGCTTTCACATTAGCTTTGACTTCCATTGTCAGCCATGGTTGTACTATTTTGCCATTTGAGTATTTCTTCATTTGTAGAATATCTATCCTGAACCTTCCTCATTTTTCCCAGAAACTCACGCCATTGCTGCTCTGTTGACATCCCTGCCAGCAGCTCCTTCCAATTTACTTTGGCCACCTCCTCTCTCATAACAATGTAATTTCCCTTACTCCACTGAAATACTGCTTCATCAGACTTTACTTTCTCCCTATCAAATTTCAACTCAATCATATTGTGATCATGGTCTCCTAAGGGTTCTTTTACCTTAAGCTCTCTAATCACCTCCGGTTCAGTACATAACACCCAATCCAGTATAGCTGATCCCCTAGTAGGCTCAACGACAAACTGCTCTAAAAAGTCACCTTGTAGTCATTTAACAACCTCACTCTCTTGAGATCCATTTCCAACCTGATTTTCCCCAATCGAGCTTCAAGTTGAAACCTCCCATGATGATCAAAATATTGCCCTTTTGACATGCCTTTTCCATTTCCTGTGGTAATTTGTTGTCCATAACCCAGCTACTGTTGGGAGGCCTGTATACAACTGCCATCAGGGTTCTTTTCCCCTTGTAGCTTCTTAATTCAACCCACAAGGATTCAACATCGTCCAATCCTATGTTGCATCTTTCAACTGAATTGATACCATTCTTTGCCAACAGAACCACACCACCCCCTCTGCCTACCTTCCTATCCCTCCAATACAATGCGTAACCTTGCACATTTAGCTCCCAACTGCAATCATCCTTCAGCCACGATCCAGTGATGGCAACAGCATACCTGACAATCTATAATAGTGCAACAAGATCATCCACCTTATTTTTTATACTCTGTGCATTGAGATATAACACTTTGAGTGCTGTGTTTGCTACCCTTTTTGATTCTGCATCCCTAATGCACTGATACTCACCCTGCTGGCTGCAATTATGTCCTATCATCTGCCTGTCCTTCCTGACAGTCTGACTGCATGCTATCTTTGCTTTTTTACCATCTGTCCTATCTTGATTCCCTTCACTCCAGTTCCCACCCCCCTGCCAAATTAGTTTAAATCCTCCCCAACAGCTCTAACAAACCTGCCCGTGAGAATATTGGTTCCCCTCGGGTGCAGGTGCAACCCGTCACTTTTGGACAGGTCGTACTTCCTCGAGAAGCGATCCCAATGATCCAAGAACCTGAAGCCCTGCCCCCTGCACCAGATTCTCAGCCACACATTTATCTGCCAAATCATCCCATTTCTACTATCACTGCCGCGTGGCACAGGCAGCAATCCAGAAATTACTACCCCGGAAGTTCAGACAAGTTGGGCCAAAAGGCCTGTTTCAGGGCTGTATGACTCCATGACTATGGACTGTAACATAGAGAGGCTTTGTGTGCTGTGGTAAAGATTAAACTCAAACCCATAATGAGAAGGGGCCGATTGATTTTAAAAGGCCTTCCTGCTTTCTGTTAGACAATGGCCTGTGCACTCACCTCTGCAGCAGAGAGAACAATGTGAAAGAAGCCCTAGGCTGACTGAAAGCACTTACAGGATGCTTGGCCGACAGCCTCCCACTGACAGTGCCAGTCTGATTCCACGTAGGGGACACAAAACCCTGTGTAAGAAAGATAAGAAAATATATCCATTAGGGAAAGAACATGCCACCTGATGAGACACTGAACAATAAAAAGAAGCAGAGGGAAAACACTGCAGGTAGTGGAAACCTGGGGAGGGGAGTTCACTCAGGGTAAAAATGGGTTAACAGATGAATTCATCAGGGTCCCTCGCCATCCAGGACATTCCGTCTTCTCATCAGGTAGGAGGTACAGGAGCCTGAAGACCCATACTCAACATTTTAGGAACAGTTTCTTCCCCTCCGCCATCAGATTTCTGAACCCATGAACACTAATCCTCTTTCGCACTATTTATTTTGATTTTGTAATTTTTTTATATCTTGCACTGCCATAAAACAACTACTTTCATAACGTGTCATTGACAGTAAACCTTATTCTGATTCTGAGTTCATTCCTAAATATTAGCTACTTAATGACAGTGCAGACTCAAGGCCCTGCTTTGATATCATTTTGTTTTTTGCATCAGCTCCACCATCCCTGTTATATGGATGTTGGTGAACATAGACAATAGAACTTAACAGTAGAGCACAGGACAGACCATTCGGCCCACAGTGTTGTACTGACATTTCAATCTACTCCAAGATCAATCTAACCTTTCCAACCCACATAGCCTTCCTATCCAACAGTCTCTTAAACTTTCCCTAATGTATCTGTCTGTATAGGGTAATGTAATTGGTGGAAATGTATATAATTCACAACCACCAACATTGAGTTGGGGTTTCACTTTAAGAAGCTGGTCTGATGTGATGCCGATCATTACCTGATCCCACACATCCAGGACTTTTCTGCACGTTTAGCCAGGAAGTTAATTTTTTCTAAAGTCGATCTAGTTAGAGGCTACCATCAGGTACCTGTATACTCGAGGGACATTCCCAAAACAGCTGTGATAACCCTGTTAGGTCTGTTTGAGTTTCTGTGTATGCCGTGTGGCCTGAAAAATACAGCAGAGACTTTCCAATGGCGTTCTCAGCCATCGCATTTCTGCAGAAGGTGTGAACCCTTCCCATCAAAAGTAGCCAGTATTATGGATTTCCTACTGTCCTGCACTACAAAAAACTACAGGAGTATTTAGGCATGGTGAATTTATATCACCGCTTCCTTCCACGAGCTGCTGAACTTATGGTCCCCCTGTATGGTGTGCTTAAAAGCAATACCCCTAATCAAGTGCTTGACTGGTCAGCGGACATCACCAGGGCATTTGATGATACCAAACAAGCTCTTTCTAACACAAACCTACTGGTGCACCCACTCCTCATAGCCATTACCACTGAAACCTTGGACCATACTGTGGGTGCTGTGCACGAAGTCGTACGTCTTCTTCAGCCGACAGTTCCATCCCACCGAAAACAAGTACAGCTGTAACGGCTGTCCACCATTTTTGTTTTCTTCTCGAGGGGTCGCCATTTCATAGAGTTCATTGACCACAAACCGCTCCTTCAAGCGATGGCCAAAATATCAGACCCATGGCCTGCATGGCAGTAATGCCACCTGACCCACATATCCAAGTTCACAACTGATAAATCATATATGAAGGGGAAAAATAATGCCGTAGTGGATTGCTTCTCATGGCCAGACACTGAGGCCATTCACAAAGGGGTTGACAATGTTGCCTTGGGCACCAACCACATTACTGACCCCGAAGTCCAGGCTTACTGAACAGCAATCACGGGCCTGCAATTAGCTGACATTAAGTTCAGGAAATCTGGGATTTCTGTCCTGTGCAATGTCTCAACTGGTCATCTTTGCCCAATTATGTCCGCAAAGCGGAGGTAGACTGTTTTTAACTTCATACATGGCCTCTTGCAACCAGGACAGAAGGCCTCACAGAAACTGGTTGCACTTAAGTTTGTGTGGCACAGCCTTGGAAAGGATGTGCTTGATTGGAATCAGTCTGTGTGTGGAGAGCCAGAGAACAAAAGTTAACCATCACATCCAGGCACTACTGGCACCTTCTGAAGCCCCTGAGTGACAGTTTGGCCATGTCAATGTGGAATTTCTTGGTCCCTTCCCCCTCCCACACTTTCTTACCATGGTGGACCATATCACCAGGTGGCCAGAGGTCATCCCTCTAGCCTCGACAATGGCTGTAGACATAGCTCAGGCATTCATCAGCACACGATTGCTGGGTTTGGCACCCCATCCGATATTTCCCCTGACTGTAGCCCCCAACCCTATCAGACTTCAAGGCTGCAATGGCCCAAAACCTCAACTTTAAGCTAGATCACACCACAGCATATCACCTGCAGTCCAATGGCCTATGTAAGCAGTTTCACTGTCCCTTAAAGACTGCACTGAGGGCTTCCCTGTGTTACATACCCGTGACACGTGACAGTGGTGTACTTGTCACGTGACAGGTGTTGAAGCTATACTGGACTTGAGGTAATGGTCTTGTTATGGTGGAGTGACGTCATTTTCCCGCCAGTAGAGGTCATGTGACAGGTTTTTTTTACAGGGTATAAAAGGAGGACCCCTCCCTGTGAGGAGGGGCAGTTTGTGGCTGGATTTGCCATGTTGACTTCATGCCACTGCGTGATTTAATGTTATGACGCAGTGTGGTTGAAAAATTGAGTTTTATTTAATGCCTAAAGTTTAAAAGGTCATTGCCAGCAGTTTCTTTATAATACTGCTAGTTGAGAATTAGTGGAGAGTGGAGATCGGAATTCGGGAGTTAAAAGATCGAGGAAAGTCGATTTTGACGGTGAAACAGGTTCGACCTTGTTTGATCCTCATTCGGAAGGAATTCGTTGACTGTGCCCGTGTTAATCCCTAT
The DNA here is from genome assembly GCF_048418815.1 of Hemitrygon akajei. Taxonomy (NCBI): domain Eukaryota; kingdom Metazoa; phylum Chordata; class Chondrichthyes; order Myliobatiformes; family Dasyatidae; genus Hemitrygon; species Hemitrygon akajei. The sequence goes on along the minus strand of NC_133129.1, from coordinate 15,345,674 downwards.
GAATAGCAGAAAGGATTGGGAACAGTTTTGTAAAGGAAAGGTCAGTGCCTTTAAGCCATTACATTTCATCTTCGTATATTCTTCATGGGAAAAGTTCGATTTGGAATCGCGGCGACACGACGTGAAAGAAAATTTAAATCGTCTTAAAAAGTCTCTCCCTTAAATGGACTGTAAGCATTTTGAACTTTTGCAATACTACTTTGAAGAACTGTTTTTGCAACATCGCTTTAAGAACTGTTTAAGCTTCCTTGCTTCAAGAACTGTTTAAGCTGCCGCACAGCAGCTGATTTCCAGTTACGTGAGTGGTTTGTTTACTTTTGGGGGTTTGTTTTTCAGTGTTTAATAAACGTGTTATTTGTTATAAAAACCCCTGCCTCGCTCATATATTTATTGTTGCTTGAATCCGTAACATAAATATGGGGGTTGCGTCCAAGATGAATCATTTGAGTTTAAATGCGTGTTAAATTTTGAATCGGTGTTTTGGAAAAGGGGAATACTCGATTCTTTTGTTTGATTGGCTTGTGAGTGGTATTCCGCAACAATGAATATTGATGAGTTTCTGGCTTCACCAGACGCGGAGTTGATAGCGAAGGCGAAAAAAACTGAGATGTCTGAGATAGCTAGTAGATCGCAACTTAAAGGTATTTTGAAGACTACATCAAAGGCTCTAATACAAAGAAAAATTGTGTCACACTATGTGGATTCGGGTGATTTTGATGAATCGATTTTAGAGTCATTTCCAATAAGTAATATAGAGATGCAGTTGCAAATCGAACAAATGAAGTTGGAAGAAAGTAAAGCAGAATTGGAGCGTTGTAGGTTAGAAGCTGATCAGAAAAAAAAAGTAATTTGAAAGAGCGATGATGGAATTAAGGTCTGGGAATCAGTCTTCTGGTTCTAAAAAACCGTTTGTTGCTAGTCAAGAAATTAAATTGGTCCCTCCATTTAGTGAAACAGAAGTGGAAAGATATTTCCAACATTTTGAAATAATTGCTCAGATTTCAGAGTGGCCAAAAGATAAATGGTCAGTGTTGTTACAAAGTGTAATTAAAGGCAAAGCACAACAAGTTTATACAGCTTAACTGCTGAGCAAGCACTTGATTATGATATTGTGAAAAAGCATATTTTAAAAGCATATGAATTGGTCCCAGAAGCGTATACAGAAAGATTCAGAAGTTTGAAGAAGTCTGTGGAAAAAACTTATGTGGAATTTGCCTATGATAAAGCTGTGTTTTGACAGATGGTTTTCTTCTAAAAATGTAAATGGGGACTATGATACATTGAAAGAGCTGATTTTAATGGAGGAATTTAAAAGAAGCATCTCCGTTGAAGTAAGGACCTACTTAAATGAGAAGGATACTGATACATTGCAGGACTCTGCTAGATTAGCTGATGAGTATGTTTTGATCCATAAGAATAAATTTCCTCAGGGCAGAATTTTTAAGAGGAAAAATAACACAGAGACTCAAGGTAAATCAGAAATTAAATCAGAAGTTAATGAGAAAGGTAAGGAGGAAGGAAAACCTGTGAAGGAAAGACAGTTTGGTCTTATTTGTAACTATTGTAAGAAACCTGGCCATGTAATAGCTAACTGTTTCAGATTGAAAAAGAAAGAGAAGGAAGCAGTTCCAGATGCTTGTGTGCAACATACTGAAGCACCTGTAAAATTACAGGGTTTGATAAACACAAATGAGGTTTTGTTAGAGTCTGACCAAGTTAAAAAGGGATATGATCATTTTATAACTGAAGGGTTTGTATCCTTGAAAGAAGGATCTACTCTGGTGCCAATAAAAATCCTTAGGGATACTGGAGCTTCTCAATCACTGATGTTAGACAGTGTATTGAAGTTTAATGAAGAGTCTGATACTGTTGAGGTAAATTATATAAGAGGTGTTGGGAGTGATTTTATGCCTGTACATTTGCATAAAGTAAATTTAAAGTCAGGGTTAGTTACAGGATTTGTTAAAGTAGGATTACAGCATAGCTTACCTGTGAAGGATATTTCTTTATTGTTAGGTAATGACTTGGCAGGTGGACAAGTTTTTCCTGAAGTGCATTTGACAATGGAGTCAGAGGAACCAGAGATGAATTCTAACACAAATTCTTCCTGTGTTGTGACTAGAGCTATGGCTAAAAAGATTGATGCGCAGAATGAGGTTGTTACTCATGACTGTTCAACTCAGGATTCGAGTTTTGAGGATGTGTCAGAGACTTTCTTACCTTCGTTGTTTGAACAAGATTCTTGGAGTAAGTCTGACTATGAAGATTTATCTCTGTCTCGGAAGGAGATGATAGCAGAGCAGAATAGAGACCCTGAGATTATAAAATTAAGAGAACAAGCTCTACTAGATAGTGAAATTGAGTAGGATATTACTTGGAAAAAGGAGTATTGATGAGGAAGTGGAGATCACCTACAATTCCTGCAAGTGAGGAATGGAATATTGTTTACCAGGTAGTTGTCCCTATAGTTTATCGAAATGAGATTTTGACTTTAGCTCATAGTGTGCCTTTAGGTGGACATCAAGGGGTAAGGAAAACTGTGGACAAGATTTTAAAACATTTTTACTGGCCTGGTCTAAGAAAAGATGTGGCGATGTTTTGTAAAACGTGCCATGCTTGTCAAATTGTGGGTAAACCAAATCAAGTTACACCAGTGGCTCCATTACAACCTATTCCAGCATTTGGTAACCATTTTCTAAAGTTATTATAGATTGTGTTGGTCCATTACCAAAGACAAAAACTGGTTATCAGTACTTGTTGACTATCATGTGTACTTCGTCTAGGTTTCCAGAGGCAGTACCACTTAGGAATATAAAAGCTAAAACTGTGACAAGGGCTCTTATAAAATTCTTTACTTATTTTGGATTACCTAAGGAAATACAGACTGATCAAGGCAGTAATTTTATGTCTGGATTGTTTCAACAGATAGTTTATAAATTGGGAGCTAAGCAATTCACTTCGTCTGCATACCATCCAGAATCGCAAGGTGCCTTGGAGAGGTTTCATTCTACCCTCAAGAATATGATTAGGACATATTGTGTGGAAAATGAAAGTGATTGGGATGAGGGTATAAACTTACTTTTATTTGCAGTAAGGGAATCGGTACAAGAATCTTTAGGTTTCAGTCCGTTTGAACTTGTATTTGGGCATAGAGTTAGAGGACCTTTAGCTTTATTAAAAGAACAGTGGATTAGTAAGGAAATACACACTAATTTGTTGGACTATGTTTTGAAATTTAAGGACAGGTTACATAAAGCTTGTAGCTTAGCCAAGGAAAATTTTAAATTGGCTCAGGAGAAAATGAAAACTTGGTATGATAAAGAAGCTAGGATGAGGATGTTTAAGTATGGAGATAAGGTGTTGGTTCTTTTCCCAGTGCAAACGAATCCTTTACTAGCTAGATTTCATGGTCCTTATGAAATTGTGACTAAAATCAATGATGTGGATTACGTGATAAAAACTCCAGATCGTAGAAGGTCAACACAACTTTGGCATATAAATATGATCAAACCGTATTTTGAGAAACAATCTGATACTGTTCTGTTGTGGTTAATGATAATGAGTTTGATTTAACTAGGAACATGATAGATGATTCATCTGAATTTCATTCTAAATCCAACATTGTTTCTGTTAGGTTACCAAATTCAACCATTCTGGAAAATATTGATGAGAAATTAGCACATTTACAGCTGGAGCAGAAACAGCAGATGAAGAAATTAATTTTTAAATATAAGGATTTGTTTCCAGATGTTCCAAGAAGGACTACTATAGTTTCACATGATGTAGATGTTGGAGATGCCAAACCTATTAAACAACACCCATATAGGATGAACATAAAAAAATGTGAACTTGCTGAGAAAGAAATTAAATATATGTTAGAGAATAATATTATTAAACCTTCTAACTCAAATTGGAGTTCACCCTGTGTTATGGTGCCAAAACTAGATGGTAGTATTAGGTTTTGTACGGACTATAGGAAGGTGAATTCTGTAACGAAAACAGATGCATATCCAATTCCTAGAGTAGATGATTGTTTAGATAAAGTTGGAAAAGCAAAGTTTCTTACAAAGATTGATTTATTGAAAGGGTATTGGGGTGTTCCATTAACTAACCTTTTGCAGAAGAATGTGAAGTTTGTGTGGACAGTGCCTTGTCAAGAAGCATTTGAAAAGTTGAAAACAATGATATGTCAACAACCTGTGCTCAAGGCACCTGATTTTGAAAAACCTTTTTCATTAGCTGTAGATGCTAGTGATGAGGCTGCAGGAGCAGTATTAATGCAAAGGAATGAGGGTGATGAGGTTGATCATCCAGTAGCTTACTTTTCTAGGAAATTTAATAAGCATCAAAGAAACTATTTGACAATAGAGAAGGAATTGTTATCTCTTGTTTTAGCTTTGGAATATTTTGAGGTATATGTTGGTACAACTCAGAAACCATTTATTGTTTACACTGATCATAATCCGTTAGTTTTTCTAAGTAAAATGAAAAACAAAAACAGGTTATTAAATTGGAGTTTGATGTTACAAGAGTACAATATTGTGATAACTCATATTAAAGGTAAAGATAATGTGGTTGCTGATTGTCTATCTCGATGATGAATGTACAATGTAATTTTTTTATGGAGTGGTTTTTTTTACAATTGTAACATTCCTACTGTATTGTGAATTCTAAGATGTTATATGATGATACTATGTATATTGTGTATGTTATAATATTTATACATTTGTTTTTCTTGTAAATAATTGTTAAAATTTTTGTTCTTGACAGAAAAAATTTTTTTTTGGAGGGAGGTGTTACGTACCCGTGACACGTGACAGTGGTGTACTTGTCACGTGACAGGTGTTGAAGCTATACTGGACTTGAGGTAATGGTCTTGTTATGGTGGAGTGATGTCATTTTCCCACCAGTAGAGGTCATGTGACAGGTTTTTTTTACAGGGTATAAAAGGAGGACCCCTCCCTGTGAGGAGGGGCAGTTCATGGCTGGATTTGCCATGTTGACTTCATGCCACTGCGTGATTTAATGTTATGATGCAGTGTGGTTGAAAAATGGAGTTTTATTTAATGCTTAAAGTTTAAAAGATCATTGCCAGCAGTTTCTTTATAATACTGCTAGTTGAGAATTAGTGGAGAGTGAAGATCAGAGTTCGGGAGTTAAAAGATTGAGGTAAGTCGATTTTGACGGTGAAACAGGTTCGACCTTGTTTGATCCTCATTCGGAAGGAATTCGTTGACTGTGCCCATGTTAATCCCTATGAATAGCAGAAAGGATTGGGAACAGTTTTGTAAAGGAAAGGTCAGTGCCTTTAAGCCATTACATTTCATCTTCGTATATTCTTCATGGGAAAAGTTCGATTTGGAATCGCGGCAACACGACGTGAAAGAGAATTTAAATCGTCTTAAAAAGTCTCTCCCTTAAATGGACTGTAAGCATTTTGAACTTTTGCAATACTACTTTGAAGAACTGTTTTTGCAACATCGCTTTAAGAACTGGTTAAGCTTCCTTGCTTCAAGAACTGTTTAAGCTGCCGCACAGCAGCTGATTTCCGGTTACGTGAGTGGTTTGTTTACTTTTGGGGGTTTGTTTTTCAGTGTTTAATAAACATATTATATGTTATAAAAATAACCCGGCCCTCAGTCTCCAGGACATAGTATGGTGGTCAACTACTGCTTGTTCTTTCTTCCAGTCAATAAAAGCCGATATCTCACCTTCACGTCTCAGAGAGAGTTATTGATGGTGCATCAATGGCTCAGAACAGCTCCAAAAGAGGACCTGCAGTTGTCCATGGCAGAGTTGGTATACAGGCAGCCAATACAAGTGCTAGGTGATTTGACTCCTGATGCCATGACTGGCAGGTCAGCCTCTCAACAGTGTTCCACCCTACTCAGTAAATTCAAATCCTTTACAGCTATTTATCAAGCAGTAGTAAATCAAGGCAACTGGACTTGCTGTGTTGTCCAGAAGCCACTTCACCACTCATCCAAGAGGCTTCTTCAGTTCTGATCCACCATGGGTAGTTTTCTGGCTTATAAACTCAGTGGTTGTTTAAAGGTATAGCAATCACATGAGGATCGTTTAGAGTCGTTGAGGTAATGAGAGAGTCATTAGTCTTATATTTGCATGAATGGAGGTGTGAACTGTTGTGGAGATGCTGGGGTAAAGATGTTAGGACTATGTTGTAAGTAGTTGATGGGAGGCGTTGTACCCCACTCCCTCTGTTCAGGGATGGGTTTTCCAGTTTGACAAACATGGCTTCTTTAACCCCTCTTTCAAACCACCTGTCCTCCCTGTCCAAAAAGGCAACATTGTTATCATCAAAGGAGTGTCTACAGTTTGGGATGGGGAGAAAAGACTTTTATCACAGATAAGAGGGGTAAACCTGAACATATTTTGGTATATTACCTTAAACTGGCTCACCAAGATTTGGAGGATTCTGCTACCATGCCCCTGGCATCACAACGTGACCATGAGCGTGTCAGTACACCTCTGTCGAGCCAGATGCACCTTCAGTAACTCCACCATGGAACACAGGACCTGAGCCGGGTGACTCCTCCGAGCTCCGGACAATGCTGGTTTTAGTGAATTCTGCGAAGAGGGTCTGGAGGATAATGTAATTGGTGGAAACGTACAGAATTCACAGCCACTGACATTGAGTTGGGGTTTCACTTTAAGAGGCTGATCTAATGTGATGATGTAATTACACGAAGTACTTTTAGCACATTTTGTGTTGGTTTTTTTGTGTTCAATAAATGAGCTGCTACGGATTTTTCTTAAACATAAAATCTCTCCACCATTTTCTTTGTGAAAACCTACACTTCTACCACCACTCCTGTCAGTGAGTTCCATGTACTCACCACTCTCTGTGTAAAAAGCTTACCTCTGACAGATCCCCTATACCTTCCTACAATATCCTTAAAATTATACACTCTCATATTTCCACTCTGGGAAAAAGGTGCTGGCTGTCCAATCCAACCTGTGCCTCTTATTATCTTATACATACATCTCTATCAAGTCACCTCTGTAATATCCATGTGGTCCAATTTCTATCCATAATAAACAGAGTAGAATTAGGCCATTTGGCCCATTCTATCATGACTGACTTACTTCCCCCTCACCCCTATTCTTCTGCCCTCTCCCCATAACCTTTGTCACCCTTATTAATCAAGAACCTATCAACTTCTGCTTTAAATATACTCAATGGTTTGACATCTGTGACAATGAGTTCCACAGGTTCATTATCCTCTAGGAATAGTCTTTATATTTTAAATAGTTATAATTATTTTTAAAATATAAATAGTTTCTTTTTATTTTAATTTTTTAAACGTTTGACCTTTTGGCACTAAACCAAACCTTTAGATATCAACACATAACCCTCACTGAGGGTACACATCCAAAACAATGGGAGTTGCGTCAAGGTGCCTACTTAGGCCTTGTTGTGGATGCACGGGAGATACCAGGTCACCAGGGTTACTTGCTTCACAGCAGAGAAAGGAAATTATTCACAATTTATTGTTTTATTTCATTTAGAGATACAGCACGGTAACAGACCCTTCATGGCCAATGAGTCCACACTGCCAATTATACCCATTGTGACCAATTAACCTGCTAACTTGTACATCTTTGGAATGTGAGAGGGAACTGGAGGAAACCCATGCAGTCGTAGGGAGACTGTACGACACCTTACAGGCAGCGGCAGAATTAAACAACTGGTTGCTGGCGTAATTGCATTACTTAACTGTTACGCTACTATGCTGCCCCTTGTATACAATAAAGGAAAGGATGTTATAAATCGCAAGTAGTTTTGGTAAGACTCAATAAGGCAGGTGTTTTGTAACTGCAGATTGAAGATAATTGACAAAGGGGAGATGAGGAAGGTCTACAATTGTTATCAGTTGAAGTGCAGTGCTTTAAATAGTGGAAGCAGATTCAATAGTAACTTTCAAAAAGGAATTGGACATGTACGAAAGGAAAACAAAAATGGAACAGAAGACTGAATCTACTAGACTGCCCTCTCCACAAAGAGATGGAGACACAAGACATGCTGCAATCTGAAACAGGGGCTTGACCTAAAATGTCTACCATCTCTCTGCCTTCACAGATGCTGCCTGATGCACTGAGATCCTGCAGAAGTTTGTTTCAAGTCAAATCAAGGTGAGTTTATTGTCATGTGCACAAATATAGGGGGGCACGGAAACGGAAACAGATTGGTTACAACAGCGTTACAGACAACACACAACATCAATCGTACATAATTTATGAGTGAAGAAAGAAAAGGCAGTGCAAAACAAAACTTAGTTCTAATTAACTACACTCAGAGACTAGACCGTGCAGAAGGTGGTCCGTAGTGTTCTGTCACTGAGGCAGGGTTAATGTTAAACAGGTCAGTTGAAGAATCTGATGGTTATAGGAATTAGCTGTTCCCGAGCCTGGTGGTGTGGGACTTCAGGCTTCTGTACCTCCTGCTTCATGGTGGCAGAGAGAAGGGGGCAGGGCCCTGATGGTGGGCATCATTCTTGAGGCAAAGTCTTCTTCAGTTGCGAGCAATGGTAAGATTTTTTGCCCGCTGCAATGAATCTAGCATAGCTACAACTTTCTTTATGGTACCTTTGGATTTTCAAATTGGCTCAAAACCTGGGCTTAGGATGTCAGTGTGATGCACATTCTGGCTACTTGGCTGCAGTTCTAAGAAACCAAAGTACCTACATTCTCCAACCTGTACTGAGCCAGCAGGGCGCAGGACTGCACGGTTGTCATCTCGGGCCACACTGCCACCCAGTGAGCCCTTAAGGAAATACATGCATAGAGTTGAAGTGAGGACAGCTGTCACATTTTTCTCCTTGGTTGAATGTACTGTGGTGGCAGAGTCAGAAGAGATTAGGGAGGTGAAGAGAACACACAGGATGCGGAGGACAGAGGAGAATAGAGCATGGGTGGGGGTTAGGAGAGCGGAGAAGAATGGGGTTAGCAATTGGAGTAACACTATTACAGCACCAGTGACTCCGATTCAATTCCGGCATTGTCTGCACGGAGTTTGTACATTCCTCCTGTTCCCCCAGTTTCCTCCCACAGTCCAAGGACGAATCAGTTAGTAAGCTAACTGGTCTCATGAGTGTAATTGGGCTGCACAGGCTCATTGGGCCGGAAGGACCTTTTACTGTGTTCCTAAATAAAATTAAAAATATAAAATTAAAAAAGAGAGTAAAGGATTTTGCAGTGACTGGGACGGAGCAAAGGTCCATGGTAGAGAGGACAATGGAGAGGATGTGCAGTAGATGGGAGACCAGAGATGATGGGAGAGCAGAGAGATTAGAGAAGTAAGGAGAAAAGAAAAGGATGTGAGAGAAAAGAAGAGAGAAGAGAGTAGAGAGGATAGAACACAGAGAGTATGGCAGATAGACGGATAGTAGAGAAAATGTAAAGAGGATGGGAGGAAGAACAGAAGGAATAAGATGGGAAGAAAGACAACAGTGGAGTGTTTGGGAATGAAGGAGAATGGACAAGAATGGAGAAGGGGGTGAGAGAGAGGGGAGGGGAGGACCAACAAGGAGTGAGAGGAAAGCCAGAAAGGCATGAGGCAAGATTGGAGAGGAGGAAAGGGGAAGAGAAAGAAGAACAGGAGAAGTAGGGCAGAATGGAGAATATGGGAAAGGACATTGACTATGTAAAAAATAAGGGACAGTGAACAGCAGGTTGGTGAGGAGACAGGAAAGAATTGGGAGCATGTACAGAGCAGAGAATGGGGAGGAAGGGAAACTTGGGACAAGAAAATGTTGGGAGAGGTGGGGAAGAAATAAAAGATGGAACATTATATCCAAATCTTAAATATTTTGTTTATATTTTCTGGAATCCAATGCCATCAGTGTGCCAGCTCATGTCTATCAGATGCATCTAAAATAATTTACCTTCCTCATGCAGGACAGAAGGCCATCGATGTATGTTGATTTGATCTTATGAATCTGAAAAACAAATTAAATCTGTGCAGGTTACAAGGTGCATGATGGAATGGGCTATTTTTATTCTTCACTCTGATTGAAGAATGCTGGATAAGTCCCTCATCTGGCATTCCTCACTCACTAGATTGTCTAACCCTCCAGTATTATTATGGAGTAAAGCTCATTCTCCCAGACTCCACAAGAAGTGAATCCCAGAGAAGTTAGTAAAATCAATATAACCAAATTTTGGACACAGCGAAAAATACATGGCCTTTATTATACCTGCATGGTGAATTTCTATCCCAGTCCTAATTCAACAGGTCCCATACCACATGGAGAAGCACCAATGAACCCATTTTGATGCTGAGAATCCGGGGGTTCCTGGTGAGATAATAGGAGTGTAAATCAGTCAGAATGAGAATCTAACAAGTCCTGGAATGGACAAAACCTTCAGCGGCAATCATAACATGTAGAGAACATAGACTAGTATAATGCCATTACAGTGCCCGTGATCCAGGTTCAATTCCCGCCTCTCTGTGTATGGAGTTTGTACAGTGAACCCATGATCTGGTTTTCATCTGGGTGTTCTGATTTCTTCCCACATTTCAAGCTGTACGGGTTGAGGTTAGTAGATTACGGGCATGCTGTGTTGGCACCGGAAGCGTGCAACTCCTCTGGGCTGCCCCCAGCACATCCTCAGACTGTGTTGGTTATTGACACAGATTTCACTGTTCGATTTGATGTTTCAATGTGTGATCTTTCTTTATAATCGGAGCAGATCTCTGTCATATAGGCACCAACGTGGCAGCGAGATCAATGAACGTTTGCATTGTAGCAAGAAAGCTGTTGCAGGACAGTGCTGTGCAAATAACTCCAGTTAGGCAGGTCTACACCCCCATCCCTCTAAAGATTACCGTTTTTGGTCACGTTTACATCCAAACATACAGTGAAAAGCATCATTTGCTTCCAATCAAATCAAATCAATGAGGTTGTGCTGGGCAGCCTGCAAGTGTCACCATGTTTCTAGCACCAACATTGCATGTTCACAATATACTAATCTTAACCGAATGTCCTTGGATTGTGGGAGGAAACCAGAACACCTGGATGAAACCCATGCAGTCATGAGAGAATGTACAAACTCCTTACAGACAGTTGCAGGAATCGTGGCCCAAGATTTTAACTGTTTATTCCCCTCCATAGATGCTACCTGACCTATTGAGTTTGTTGATCATTTTATGTGTTCCAGGTAATCTTGTTCATGGCTTTTTCCATGGTCACCCTGATCTTGTCTTATCGTAGATCATACCTTAGAACTTCGGACAGTACAGTGCAGGAACAGGTTCCTCCAGCTCATAATAACTTCACACAGCTGAATTGCAAGGTCAGCTCAGGAACACTAGGGTGGCAGAATAAAGTGCCACTGTCAACACTACCTGGAGGGACAGGTAATGATGGGGAAGCAGGGAGACTGCAGAAGGACTTAAACAGATTGGGAGAATGAGCAAAGGAGTGGCATGTAGAATAGTACAGAGAAGTGTATGGTCATGAAATTCAGAAGAAGGAATAAAGGCATAGACTATTTTCTAAATGGTGAGAAAATTCAAAAATCAGAGGGACTTGGGGGTCAGGACTCCCTAAAGGTTAATTTGCAATTTGAGAGGAAGGCAAGTGCAATGTTAGCATCATTTCAAGAGGACTAGAATATGAGAACAACGCTGAGGTTTTATAAGGGATTGATCAGACTGCCCTTGGAGTATTGTGGGCAGTTTTGGGCCCCTTATCTAAGCGAAGATGTACTGGTATTGAAGATGGTCCAGAGGAGGTTCACGAGAATTATCCTGGGAATGAAAGGGTTAACATATGAGGAGCATATTACTCTGGACCTGTACTTGCTGGAGTTTAAAAGAATGGGGATGGGGGACCCTTTTAAACCTATCGAATATCGAAAGGCCTAGATAAAGTGGATATAGAGAGGATGTTTCTTATAGTGAGAAGTCTTGGACCAGAGGGCACAGCCTCAGAACAGAGGAATGTCCATATGACTAGAGATGAAGAGGAATTTCTTTAGCCAGAGGATAGTGAATGTGTGGAAATCATTGCACAGATGGCTGTGGAGGCCAAGTCATTGGGTATACTTAAAGCGGAGGTTGATAGTTTCTTGATTTGTTAGGTCAGGGTGTCAAAGGTTAGGAGGAGCAAGCAGGAGAATAGGGTTGAAAGGGATAATAAATCAGCCATGATGGAATGTCAGAGCAGACTCGATGGGTGGAGTGGCCTAATTCTGCTCTTATGGTCTTATGGTCATTGCATTGCTAAAGCAAGTGTTGATCTTGGCTGGGAATCTTTCGCCTTTTCCAATGGATTGACTCACCTGTCTGTATTCCAGGATTATTTTAGGCAGTGGATGAAGTTCCTGCAGCTGCAGCAGCTGGTAAATATAACCACACAACAAGACCATCTTAATATTTAAACATTCCAGAACCCCGACTCTGCTAAATTAAGCTCTCTTGTCATTATCTCACAGATAGCTTTCATGTCAAGCAGCTAATCTCGGGAAATACAGTTGATATTTTTATTGGCGAGTACATTCTGAGCATGAATTTTTTATAAGGCAACCAATCACTTAAACAACCCTTTTAAAACCCCATAATTTATGGCAACAAAATATAAAAGTATTCCTTCTCTGAATAAATCTCACTTAGCTGCATGATGTTTGTACAGAGTAACAGCAAGTATAAAATAGAACCAGATACGGTTACATGCTAAGCAGGAACATAAGATGTTTGAATTAGAGAAATATCATTCTTCATGCTTGTCCTGTGGCTTGGAACTTGTAATTCTTTGCTCATGTAAATCACAGATTCACACCATGCAGGAGGTGGTTCAGCCCATCATGAAAATTCTATCCAATCAGACCCACTACAAGCAGACCCCAGGTTTTGACAGGGTCCTGTTCCTGAACCCCAACTGTTTGTAAGTCAGAAATGAACAATGAAATCATGCGGGAGAGGACCACAGCTTCTTGCGCTCCAGAGAAAAAATCCCAGATTGTCCAGTCTCTCCTCATAATTTGAGCCCTTTAGTCCTAGTAATGTTTTTGTGAATCTTTTCTGAACCCTCTCTAGCTTAATGACAAACATAAAAACAACAAAAAACATAGAACACTACAGTCCAGTACAGGCCCTTCGGCCTCTGATATCGTGCTGGTCTTTTAATCTACTCTAAGATCAATCTAACCCTTCCCTCTCACAAAGCCTTGCATTTTTCTATCATCCACGTGCCTATCTAAGAGTTTCTTAAATGTTCCTAATGTATCTGCCTCTGCCACCATCCCTGGAAGCGTTTTCCATGCACCCACATCCTTCCTGTAGCTGGTGACCAGAACTGCATATAAAACTCCCAGGGCAACCTCACCAACATCTCGTACAACTGTAAAATGACATCCCAACTCAGCACCCTGCTTCATTAAGGCAAGTGTGCCAAACACCTCCTTCATCACCCTGTCTAGCTGAAAAAGACCATAAGGCTATAAGACATAGGAGCAGAATTAAGCCATTCCATCCATCAAGTCTGCTCTGCATTGCTCCCTACACAACTTCCTTGTCCATTCGTCCCCCCCCATCCCTTCCCACCAATCTCCCTCCTGGCACTTATCCTTGTAAGTGGAACAAGTGCTACACCTGCCCTTACACTTCCTCCCTCACCACCATTCAGGGCCCCAGACAGTCCTTCCAGGTGAGGCGACACTTCACCTGTGAGTCGGCTGGTGTGATATACTGCGTCCGGTGCTCCCGGTGCGGCCTTTTATATATTGGTGAGACCCGATGCAGACTGGGAGACCATTTCGCTGAACACCTACGCTCTGTCCACCAGAGAAATCAGGATCTCCCAGTAGCCACACATTTTAATTCCACATCCCATTCCCATTCTGACATGTCTATCCACGGCCTCCTCTACTGTCAAGATGAAGTCACACTCAGGTTGGAGGAACAACACCTTATATTCCGTCTGGGTAGACTCCAACCTGATGGCATGAACATTGATCTCTCTAACTTCCGTTAATGCCCCCCTCCCCTTCTTAACCCATCCCTTTTTTTTCCCCCTTTTTCTCTTTTCTCTCTCTCTTTTCTCTGTCCCTCTCACAATAACTCCTTGCCTGCTCTCCATCTTCCTCTGGTGCTCCCCTCCCCTTTTCTTTCTCCCCAGGCCTCCCATCCCATGATCCTCTCCCTCTCCAGCTGTGTATCCCTTTTGCCAATCAAATTTCCAGCTCTTAGCTTCACCCCACCCCCTCCTGTCTTCTCCTATCATTTTGGATCTCCCACTTCCAAATCTCTTACTATCTCTTCTTTCAGTTAGTCCTGACAAAAGGTCTCGGCCCAAAACGTCGACTGTACTTCTTCCTATAGATGCTGCCTGGCCTGCTGCATTCCACCGACATTTTGTGTGTGTTGCTTGAATTTCCAGAATCTGCAGATTTCCTCATGATAGCCGATTTATTATCCCTTTCAACTCCATTCTCCTGACTTCTCCCCATAACCTTTGATGCTCTTACTGATCAAGAACCTGTCAATCTATGCTTTAAATATACCCAATGACTTAGCCTCCACAGCTGTCTGTGACAATGAATTCTACAGATTCATTACCCTCTAGCTGAAGAAATTCCTCCTCTTTCCTGTTCTAACTGGACGTCTCTCTGTTCTGAGGCTGTGCCCTCTGGTTCTAGACTCCTCACTATAGGAAGCATCCTCTCCACATCCACTCTATCTAGGCCTTTCAATGTTTGAAAGGTTTCAATGAGATCCCCCCCTCATTCTTTTATCATGACATCTAAAACTTTGACAAGCTTCTATAGTACATTGACTGATGTATATGGAAGCACCAATACCCATGAATGGAAAATCCTACAAAAAGAGATGGATAAGACCCGGTCTATGATAGGTGAAGCTCTCCCCACCTTTGAACACACCTACATGGAGCAGTGTCACAGGAAAGCAGCATCCATCATCAAGGATTTACACCATCCAGACCATGCTCTCTTCTCACTGCTGCCACCAGGAAGAAGGAACAGAAGCCTCAGGATTCACACCACCAGGTTCAGGAACAGTTATTACCCCTCAACAATCAGACTCTTGAACCAGAGGGGACAACCTCACTCTCACTGTCACTGAACTGTTCCCACAACCTATGGATTCACTTTCAAGGACTCTTCATCTCATATTCTCAATATTGATTGCTTATTTATTTATTATTATTATTTCTCCTTTTTTTCTTTTGTATTTGCACAGATTGGTGTCTTTAGCACATTGGCAGTTTATCCGTCCTGTTGGTCCAGTGTTTCATTGATTGTATTGTGGCTTTTGGAGTTACTGTGTATGCCCACAAGAAAACAAATCTCAGGGTTGAATACGATGATGTAAATATACTTTGAAAATAAATTTACTTTGAACTTTAAACTCCTGTGAGTTCGGGCCCAGACCCATCATACGTTTTTTATACATTAAACCTTTCATTCCCAGAATCATTCTCGTGAACCTTCTCTGAACTCTTTCTATTGGCAGGATATGCTTTCTTATATACAGGGCCCAGATCTGCTCACAGTACTCCTGGTGTGGATTGACCAATGCCTCCTAAAGCTTCAGTATATAGTGGCATACGTTTGACTTTGTTGAGTATTTCTAGGTTTTTACTTTAAATCTCCTCAAAAAAATCTCCAAGACATTTTTAGTGAATTTAGTTATATCTGTGGTAACTGCAATTGAGACTGACAGATTGAACAATTGAATACAAATGTGAATTTCTACTTGGAATGTTTATGTTGGTGTAATAATTAAAACTCAGATTCCTTCATTTTTGAAGTCAGATACATGCTCCATGAGTGTTATTTCAAAGTAAATTTATTATCAAGGTACATATATGTCACCACATACAACCCTGTAATTAATTTTCTTGTGTGCATACTCAGCAAAGCTCTAGAATAGTAACTATAAAAGGGATCAGTGAAAGATCAACCAGAGTGCAGAGACAACAAACTGAAAATGCAAATATAAATAAATAGCAATAAATAACGAGAATATGAGAGAACAAGATAAGGAGTCCTTAAAGTCAGATCATTAGTTGTGGGAACATTTCAATGTTGAAGCAAGTGAGTGTAGTTATCCCCTTTTATTCAAGAGCTTGATGGTTGAAGGGTAGGAAATGTTCTTGAACCTGGTGATGCAAGTCCTGAGGCCCTTGTACCTTCTGCCTGATGGCAGCAGCAAGAAGAGAGCATGGTCTGAACACATATTTTCTTTTTCACACACTTTTATTCTGTAACTATTTGAAAACACAATAAAAAAAAAGTTTTAAAAAAAAGAGAGCATGGTCTGGAAGGTGGAAATCTCAGATGATGGATGCTGCTTTCCAATGACAGCGTTTCAATGTAGATGTCCTCAATGGTTGAGAGGGCTTTATCCGTGATGTACTGGGCCGAATCCACTACCTTTATAGGATTTTCCATTCAAAAGTATTGGTGTTTCCATACTAGTCAATATATTTTCCTCTATACATCTATTGGAGTTTGTCAAAGTTTTAGTTGTCATGTCAAATCTCCACAGACTCCTAAGGAAATAGAGACACTATCATGCTTTCTTCGCAATTGCACTTACGTGCTGGGTCCAGGACAGGTCCTTGGAAATAGTAACACCCAGGAATTTAAAGTTGCTAACCCTCTCCACTTCTGATCCTCCGATGAGGACTGGCTCATGGCATTAAATGAGAAGTTGTTATGACAGCAGTCAGCCTAATTATCAATCCATCATCACCCTTGATACAGACCACAACAGTGGTGTCATCAGCAAACTGAAACCTAATCTCTCTGAAAAAACATTCATCGGAAAAGGGTATGGGTATGAAACTCTCACCTGATCCAATCTCACTCTGGCCTGTGGAGTAGATTAGCATTACCCATACTGGTGTCAGAGGTAAGGTGCATGGAACGTACTGCAAGGTGTGGTGGTAGAGGCAGAAACATTAGGGGCATTTAAGAGACTCTTAGATAGGCACATGGATGAAAGAAAAATGGAGAGTTATGTGGAAAGGAAGGGTTATATTGATCTTAGAGTAAGTTAAAAGGTTGCACAACATTATGGGCCAAAGGGCCTATACTGTGCTGTATTCTTCTATGTTCAATATTTCATGTTCCTTCGTAACCCTTTTACGTGGCTGGCTGTCAATTTGTATTTGGAGGTGTATGTATGAAGTGACTGGAATTTTTCCTGTGTTAAAGCCGTATTATAGATCCCTATCCAGGGAGCTGCTTGTATTAGAGAGCATTTCTAATGAGGAAACACTCCACAAGCTAGGGCTTTTCATTTCAGAACAAAAGGAGGATGAGATGTGACTTGACAGAGGTGGATAAGATGTTAAGATTCTTTGCTAGAGTGGACAGGCAAGAGGAAATGGCTCATGACATACAAGAAGGCATAATTTTATGGTGATTGGAGGAAAGCATAGGGGATGCCAGGGGCAGATTTTTCACACAGAGAGTGGTGGGTGCATGGAACTGCTGGGGTGGTAGTGGAGGCAGATATGTTAGGGTTATTTAAGAGACTCTTAGGGACATTTCAGAGACTTTTAGATAGAGGGCAAAAGACCATAAGATATAGACGTAGAATTAAGCCATTCTATCCATCAAGTTCTGCTCCACCATCCCATCATATTGTGGGTGGCACAGTAGCATCGAGATTAGCACAACACTTTATGGTACAGGTGAGCTGGATTCAGTTCCCACCACCATTGCCTGTAAGGAGTTTGTACGTTCTCCTTGTGACTGTATGGGTTTCCTCCAGGTGCTCTGGTTTCCTCCCAAAGTGCAAAGACGTACGGGTTAGTAGGTTAATTGGTCATTGTAAATCGTCCCATGATTAGGCTAGGGTTAAACTGGGGGTTTCTGGGCGGTACAGCTCAAAGGGCCGTAAGGTCCTGTTCCACATTGTATCTTAATAAATAAATTATGGCTAATGGGAAGGAAGGGTTAGATTGATTCTGGTTAAAGGCCAGCACAACATTATGGGCTGAAGGCCCTATAATGTGCTGTACTGTTCTATGTTCTATAACTACCTTTTTAAGTATAATAAGAGTTGCAGGTGAGTGTGTGACAACTGCTTTGTACTAACATGTACAACTATTTGACTAGGACCTGCCATGGAACAACCCAGGCTACAATGCTTCCCATGGGAAATTGAGCCTGCTACAACTGAGAGAAGATCTATTGGACACAGAGGAAAATTGCTACCTGATTTGTTCCTCATGGCCATCAAATAGGTTTTTCTGAAGATACCTTTGTAAGATTGCTAGAGACATAACACAAGTCAGCTACTGAACACCTATGGTGAAATAACACACTATGGCAGTGTAGAACATCAATACCAGGACTAAATCCGAAGACCCAGAGCTGAATCACACTCTGAGACAATGGATAATGTATGAGTTTCCAGGGTGCAAATAGATAAAATGAGGGCACGTAATTTTTAAGGTGATTGGAGGAAAGAATGGTGGGGGCAGCAGATGTCAGGGGTAAGTTTGTTACAGGAGAGTGGTAAATGCATGGAGTGTGCTGCCAGGGTGGTGGTAAGAGGCAGATACGTTAGGAGCATTTAGAGACTCCTAGATAGGCATATGGATGAAAGTAAAGATGGAGGCTAAATGGGAGGGAAAGATTAAATTGATCTTGGAATAGGTTAAAAGGTCAGAACAACATTGTGGGCCAAAGGGCTTGTTTTGTGCGGTAATGTTCTGTGTTCTTTACGTTCTATGTCCACCCAGGTCTTGCCCTCTTTTCATTAGCAACGAGGTACAGGAGCCTGAGGACACACAGTCAACATTTTAGGAACAGCTTCTTCCCTTCTGCAGTCAGATTTCTGAAGGGACCATGCACACCGACTCGTTATTTTGCTCTCTTTTTGTTCTACTTTTTTTATATTCTGTATTGAAACTTATAGAAATAATTATATGTATTGCACTGCACTGCAGCCACAAAACAGATTTCACAACACATGTTAGTGAAAAGAACTGATTCTGAGAATTGGATATAATAAAAAGTAACAATTTTTTGGATGAAGAAGGAACAAATTTTCCTTGTAACATCTTGTACCAGCATTCCCCTTGGATTCTACCAATTACCTGCACACTCAGAATGACTTACTGTTTTCCACTGGTCCAGACACCTACACTGTATCTCTCCATTTAGAACGTAATCAGAGTTAAACCATATGAATGTGAGCCCCTTTTGACATGTTTTATTTCCACAAGGAGGTTGGACTCACCACTGCCTCAGAGGTTGACTGCTGTTGCTTCAGGTCTGTCTTTCGAATCTTTTTCTCACAAAGGAGATGTAGGCATAGTTTGTCGTACAGAATCTGCCTCAGGTCAGAAGATGGAAAATATTGCTGTTATCTTTCAGCCTGAAGTTGTGACTAATTGTGACCTAAACTGGTTTGGAAACTGTTCAGACTGGGGTAAATTTACAAGGATCACTCTGACTAGTTACCAAAACAAAATTCATCTAGATCCTGTTGTAATCTTGGTCAAGAAGGGTTGTAAAGAGAGCTTTTAGCAATTTGGCCTTCGTAAGTCAAAGCATTGAGTACAGGAGCTGGGATGTTATACTGAAGTTGTATCAGACATTCGTGAGACTAAATTCAGAATATTGGGTTCTATTCTGGTCATCTGCCTGCAGGAAATAAATCAATAAGACTGAAAGTACAGGAAGAATTTACAAGGATGTTGCCGGGAGTTGAGGTCCTGAGTTATAGGGGAAGGTTGAATATGCTAGGACTTTATTCACTGGCGCATAGGAAAATGAGCGGAGATCTTATACAACACACACAAAACGCTGGTGGAACACAGCAGGCCAGGCAGCATCTATAAGGAGAAGCGCTGTCGACGTTTCGGGCCGAGACCCTTCGTCAGGACTAACTGAAAGGAAAGGTACTAAGAGATTTAAAAGTAGTGGGGGGAGGGGGAAATGCAAAATGATAGGAGAAGACCGGAGGGGGTGGGATGAAGCTAAGAGCTGGAAAGGTGATTGGCGAAAGTGATACAGAGCTGGAGAAGGGAAAGTATCATGGGATGGGAGGCCTCGGGAGAAAGAAAGGAGGGGGAAGCACCAGAGGGAGATGGAGAACAGGCAGAGTGATGGGCAGAGAGGGAGACAAAAACCAAACAACTAAATATGTCAGGGATGGTGTAAGAAGGGGAGGAGGGGCATTAACGGAAGTTAGAGAAGTCAATGTTCATGCCATCAGGTTGGAGGCTACCCAGCTGGTATATAAGGTGTTGTTCCTCCAACCTGAGTGTGGCTTCATCTTGACAGTAGAGGAGGCCATGGATAGACATATCAGAATGGGAATGGGACATGGAATTAAAATGTGTGGCCACTGGGAGATCCTGCTTTCTCTGGCGGACCGAGCGTAGGTGTTCAGTGAAACGGTCTCCCAGTCTGCTTGGACAAGAGAGTCGCGCCAGAGTATGCTCGGTCCGCCAGAGAAAGCAGGATCTCCCATTGGCCACACATTTTAATTCCACGTCCCATTCCCATTCTGATATGTCTATCCATGGTCTCCTCTACTGTCAAGATGAAGCCACACTCAGGTTGGAGGAACAACACCTTATATACCAGCTGGGTAGCCTCCAACCTGATGGCATGAACATTGACTTCTCTAACTTCCGTTAATGCCCCTCCTCCCCTTCTTACCCCATCCCTGACATATTTAGTTGTTTGGTTTTTTTCTCCCTCTCTGCCCATCACTCTGCCTGTTCTCCATCTCCCTCTGGTGCTCCTCCCCCCCCCCCTTTCTTTCTCCCGAGGCCTCCCGTCCCATGATCCTTTCCCTTCTCCAGCTCTGTATCACTTTCACCAATCACCTTTCCAGCTCCTAGCTTCATCCCACCCCCTCCAGTCTTCTATCATTTCGCATTTCCCCCTCCCCCCACCACTTTCAAATCTCTTAGTATCTTTCCTTTCAGTTAGTCCTGACGAAGGGTCTCGGCCCGAAACGTCGACAGTGCTTCTCCTTGTAGATGCTGCCTGGCCTGCTGTGTTCCACCAGCATTTTGTGTGTGTTGTTTGAATTTCCAGCATCTGCAGATTTCCTCGTGTGAGATCTTATTGAGGCGTACAACATTGAGGGGGTATAGATAGAGTTAAAGCAAGCAGCCTTTCCCGCTAAGGTTGTGGAAGACTAAAACTGAGGTCATGGGTTAAGGGTGAAAGGTGAAATATTTAAAGGGGAGCCTGAGGGGGAGCACCTTCACCCAGAAGATACTGGAAGAATGGAACGAGCTTCCAACAGAAGTGGTGGATGCAGGTTCGATTGCAACATTTTTGAATAAGTTCATGGATGGGCTATGGTCCAGGTGTAGGTTGATGAGTGTGCAGAATAACACTTTGGCATGGACTAGATGAGCTGAAGGGCCTGTTTCGCACTACAGGGCTCTATGTCTCTATACAGAGTAATACCAACCTGAAAGAAAGTCATATTAATAAAGGTTCAAAATCCAACCAATCTAAGGTGTTCAAAAACAAAATAAAACTGAAGGCAAGTTCATGACAACCACAATGCTAGTCCCAATTTCCAGTGTTCAGCCACTCCCTCCATGGACCTAGCCAAGTACTTCTTAAATGAAACCATTGTACCTGCCTCACCCACTTCTTCTGGCAGCTCATTCCACGTCCTCATCACCCTCTACATGAAGAACCATAAGGACTTATTAGAATTATAGGGGCTACTGTGGCTACTATTTCTTATGTTCAAAGGGTAAGGTAGATGTAGACAAAAACAAAATGCAACAAAATTGCCTCTGAAGTACTGGATCAGGAGCTGGATGATTATTTTGGCTGTACAAGTCCACATGTCTGAATCTGTGAGTCTACTGGAAGCCGGAGGCTTGGAAGCAGCCTACTCTGGGGTTGGAGAGATGTGGCGTGTTCTGCTGTTTTTGTTGTTGAGTTAATGCTGTTGCAGCTTGTGATGTTCTGCTGAACGTTTTGGGTATGTTATGTTGGCGCCGGAACGCAAGGCGACACTTGCGGGCTGCCCCCAGTACATCCTTCGGTTGTGTTGGCTGTTAACGCAAACAATGCATTTCACTGCATGTTTTAATGTAAATGTGACCAGTAAATTAATCTGAATCTGGATCAACAGCACCACAGAATCTCTCACTATTTAACAAACACTCTGATTTCTATTTTGTTCACCATTGCAAATTGTGGTCACATTTTGTCACATTGCAATCCACCTGTCAGGTCCTCACCCACTCTTTCAGCTTGACCTCAAACTCCTCTACGTGCTCCTCAAGAGTCCCACTCAGCCTATTATCGTCAGTGAACTGGGAACTCTGTCTGGGAAATGGGAACAAGAGTGACACAGTAGCTTTATGGTTAGTGTAACGCTCTACAGCACCAGCAACTGGAAGATTGGAGTTCAATTCCCGCTGCTGTCTGTAAAGAGTTTGTACATTCTCCCATGACCACAAGGATTTCCTCCGGTATGCTCCCATGTTCCAAAGACAGAGCATTAGGGCTAGTCAGTTGTGGGCATGCTACATCGGTGCCAGAAGTGTGGTGACACTAGTGGGCTGCCTCCATCACATATGTGGGTTGTGTTGCTCATTGATGCAAAGCGAAACACTGAAGCTGAATCAGGTACTTACTGCCTTTGGAAAACTAAGCCCACCTGCCGAAGCTGGTTGCTGCTGGTCAGAAGGAATTGCTCTCCGGCCACCAGATGTGCTTCCTGCTCCAGCTGCTTCTGCCGAACCTGCAAAAGTTCAACAACAACACCAGTCACCCTGGCACCAATCCTGACAGCAGTGTTAAAGTCTGCCATTAACATCCACCACCTCAGGCAGTGGAAGAACTCTCAATTCCTGTCATTTCTCTTCTCAATTCAAAGTTTCTGTATTTGTCATTTTCAAGAAAAGAAAGATTTAAAAATTAGCTTTATTTGTCAATTGTACAACAAAACCTCATTTTATGATGTTTATATTTCTGGCATTTTTGCATTTATGCACATTGTATTCCATATCTATACTTTAACCTCTAACTTTATTATAACTCATTTCATCATCAGGGGCAAGGGCAGGTGTAGCACTTGTTCCACTTGCAAGGATAAGTGCCAGGAGGGAGATCAG
Source organism: Hemitrygon akajei (assembly GCF_048418815.1). NCBI lineage: Eukaryota > Metazoa > Chordata > Chondrichthyes > Myliobatiformes > Dasyatidae > Hemitrygon > Hemitrygon akajei. The sequence continues at coordinate 15,322,563 of NC_133129.1, read as the reverse complement.
TGGGGAGGGACGAATGGACAAGGGAGTCGCGTAGAAAGCAAAAAGTGGGGGGAGGGGAAAGATGTGTTTGGTGGTGGGATCCCATTGGAGGTGGCATAAGTTTCAGAGAATTATGTGCTGGACGTGGAGGCTGATGGTGTGGTAGGTGAGGACAAGAGGAACCCTATGCCTGATAGGGTGGCAGGAAGATGGAGTAAGAGCAGACCTGCATGAAATGGAAGAGATACAGTTGATGGCAGTGTTGATGGTGGAGGAAGGGAAGCCCCTTTCTTTGAAAAAAGAGGACATCTCCTTTGTTCTAGAATGAAAAGCCTCATCCTGAGGGCCGATGTGGTGGAGATAGAGGAATTGAGAGAAGGGGGTGGCATTTTTACAAGTATCGGGGTGGGGCAGGGTATAGTTCAGGTAGCTGTGAGGGTCCATTGGTTTATAATAGACATGGGTGGATAAGCTGCCTCCGGAGATAGAGACAGTGAGATCGAGAAGGGGAAGGGAAGTGTCGGAAATAGACCAGGTGAATGTGAGGGCGGGGTGGACGTTGGAGGCAATGTGGATGAAATCAACAAGTTGAACATGGGTGTAGGAAGCAGCATCAATGCAGTCGTCGATGTAGAGTAGGAAAAGTGTGGACAGTCACCAGTCTAGGCTTGGAACATAGACTGTTCCACATAGCCAACAAACAGGCAAGTATAGCTGGGACCCATGCGAGTGCCCATGGCTACCCCTTTTGTTTGAAGGAAGTGGGAGGCGCCAAAGGAGAAATTAGAGTGAGGACAAGTTCCGCTAGGCGGAGAAGAGTGGTGGTGCAGGACAACAGGTTGGGTTTGGTGTCCAGAAAGAAACGGAAAGCTTTGAGGCCTTCCTGCTGGGGGATGGAGGTGTATGGTGACTGGACATCCATAGTAAAAATAAGATCATGGGGGTCAGGGAATCTGAAATCCTTGAGCGTGTGAGGAATGAAATACTGGACTGGGCGCGCAGGAAAGACACAATTCAACTCAAACTGGTTGCTGCCTGACCCTCAGCACACTGTACACTGTTCCCAATTCCAGTATCTTCAGTCTCTTGTGGATCCAACACAAAGCCAATTGTTTGTTCACCCATACCCACTGGTGGCCAGGCTGTAATAAGTGTTTTAGTCATGTCCAATGTGCAACATTAAAAACTGAAAAAGCAGGAGAGATGGATACCCCCAGCAGCTCAGAAGTTCTCTTCAGGTCTTCTTTATTGACTTGAATTCTGTAATTTTCCATCACTGTAAAAAACAATAAATATGTGAGTTTCTGGGCATGAACACCTCAAAGGATCTATCCTTACTTACTTACTTTCCGTTTTGCCACTGGCATTTCGGGCAGCAATGAAAGCCCTCCATCTCTAGCAGTGTTCAGAGTTTCCTTCATCATGTTAGTAGCTTCCCCTCAGTTTTCACCACTGTCAGTCATACAAGTCCTGGGTGGAGACTCAGGAATACCGTTGCACTCAGGTGTAGAAAGATTCTTCATTGCTGTTTCCATAACAATTTTGTTTTACCAGTCAGGGTTGTTAGCCCTGAGCTGAACCCCTGAACCTGGAGGACTGGTGGATCACTCTTAGTCTGTCCTCTATCCTTTGACCTGTTTGGCATGGGTAACCCTGCCAGGAACCAAAGCATAAAACTAGACTCTAGCCAACATATTTCTCTGGGTAATTAATCGCTGGTAAGATTGCTCTGTTACAGAGAGAGGAGGCTGTCTTTTGATCGCTGATGAGCTTGCTCTGCTACGGAGAGGGGAGACTGACTTTTGATCCCAGGTAGGATCACTTGCTGCCGGAGAGGTGAAGGCCTGCCACTCTGCCCAGAGAACATTACCCAGGTTTTCTGCATTTTGGATGTGGACTTGGACTATAGACTTCTTTTCAGTCTTATAGAATTTATATTCTGTGTTATTTGCCCGATCTTTCTCATTTTTTTGTGTGCAGGGATGGGGGATTTGGGGGGTCAATGTGCCTGTAATACTTTTGTCTGGGGAGGAGAGATTTGGGAGTTGATGATCGTGCTGCCGATTTTTTCTTTCTTGGTTCCCTGGCTCTCTGAGAAAAATTTTTTCAGAGTTGTATACTGTAATAATAAATGAACCTCTGAACATTTTGAACCTTTGAGGCATGCAAGCCTCCAAACCAGTACAAGGCTGTGGTCCTCTTGGAAGTGAGGATCTATCCTGAGCTCAACATATTCTGCAATCATGCCAGCAACTATATTTCATTAGAAGTTTTAGATGATTTAATACATTACAAATCATATCAGGAGCCTGAAGAGGAGAACTTCTTCCCCTCCACCATCAGATTTCTGAATGGACAATGAACCAACCCATGAACACTATCTCACTATGTGTGCTCTATTTGCACTTCTTATTTAATTTATTTTATATTAAATGTTTTCACTGTACTGCTGCCACAAAACAACAAATTTCACAACATATATCTGTGATTAGACCAGATTCTGATTCTGATTCTGATCCTATAGATTGTATTTGCTTGCTCACCTGCCAGAACTGGGATCAATCTCAACTCCACCAGGCAAAACAGCTTCCAAAGGTGTTGACTCTGGAATTAAAAACAGAGTGATATTAGCTGGTGATGATAAGTGTCTCCAATTGCATTATCTGGTGATTATTTTATCAGAGCTTATCATCCATTTGTTTTCCTTAAGGTTGTTATAGCTGGGGGTGGTAATGGAAAAAGCCCCCACTACCTATTAAATGCTCCCAATGGCCTGTGCCTCAAATAGCCTCTGACAACCAAGTCTAGCTCCTGGCCTTCACATGTGGCTTAGCTATTAAGTCCGGCAGAACCATTTCTACTGACAGGAGAAGGGGCAAAGGCGGGTTACTGGTGCCTTAAAACCAGTTGTTTTGGGCAGATGGGGCTCATTAACATGAGTTGGCAGCTCATGTAAGAGAAGGAATACTCTGATCCTAAACCTCCGCTGCCTTGTAGCTACACCCAGTCATAGAAACATAGAAAACATAGATAAAACCTACAGCACAATACAGGCCCTTCGGCCCACAAAGCTGTGCCATAGCCCTCTATTTTTCTGAGCTCCATATACCTGTCCAGGAGTCTCTTAAAAGACTCTATCATATCCGCCTCCACCACCATCACTGGCAGCCCATTCCACGCACTCACCACTCTCTGCATATAAAACTTACCCCTGACATCTGCTCTGTACCTACTTCCAAGCACCTTAAACCTGTGTCCTCTCGTGCTAGCCATTTCAGCCCTGGGAAAAAGCCTCTGACTATCCACACGATAAATGCCTCTCATCATCTTATACACCTACTTATCCAACTTGATGCTTTCCAAAAGCTTCTGCACATCCTTTTTCTTAATATCTACATGCTCAAGCTTTTCAGTCCACTGTATGTAATCCCTACAATCGCCAAGATCCTTTTCTGTAGTGAATACTGAAGCAAAGTATTCATTAAATACCTCCCCTATTTCCTTCGGTTCCATACACACTTCTCCATTGTCACACTTGATTGGTCCTATTCTCTTATATCTTAACCTCTTGCTCTTCACATACTTGTAGAATGCCTTGGATTTTCCTTAATCCTGTCCACCAGGCCTTCTCATTGCCCCTTCTGGCTCTCCTAATTTCTTTCTTGAGCTCCTTCCTGCTAGCCTTATAATCTTCTAGATCTCTATCATTACCTAGTTTTTTGAACCTTTTGTAAGTTCTTCTTTTCTTCTTGACTAGATTTACAACAGCCTTTGTACACCATGTTTCCAGTACCCTACCATCCTTTCCCTGTCTCATTGGAACGTACCAATGCAAGTATCCCCTGAACATTTGCCACATTTCTTCCATACATTTCCCTGGGAACATCTGTTTACAATTTATGCTTCCAAGTTCCTGCCTGATAGCTTCATATTTCCCCTTACTCCAATTAAATGCTTTCCTAACTTGTCTGGTCCTATCCCTCTCCAATGCTATGGTAAAGGAGATAGAGTTGTGATCACTATCTTCATAATGTTCTCCCACTGAAAGATCTGACACCTGACCAGGTTCATTTCCCAATACCAGATCAAGTACAGCTTCTCCTCTTGTACGCTTATCTACATATTATGTCAAGAAACCTTCTTGAACACACCTAACAAACTCTACCCCAACTAAACCCCTTGCTCTGGGGACATGCCAATCGATATTTGGGAAATTAAAATCTCCTACCATGACAAGCCTGTTATTATTACACCTTTTTAGAATCTGTCTCCCTATCTGCTCCTCAATGCCCCTGTTACTATGGGTTGTCTATAAAAAAATACCCAGTAGAGTTATTGACCCCTTCCTGTTCCTAACTTCCACCCTGACACAGTCCATAGACAATCCCTCCATGTCTTCCTCCTTTTCTACGGCCATGACATTATCTCTGATTAATGGTCCCACACCCCTACCTCTTTTGCCTCCCTCCCTGTCCTTTGTGAAACATCTAAAGTCTGGCACTCGAAGTAACCATTCCTGCCCCTGAGCCATCCAAGTCTCTATAATGGCCACAACATCATAGTTCCAAGTACTGATCCATGGTCTAAGCTCTTCCACTTTGTTCATAATACTCCTTGCATTAAAATAGACACATCTGAAACCATCGGTCAGGGCGCGTCCCTTCTTGATCACCTGCCTATTCTCCCTCTCGCACTGTCTCCAAGCTTTCTCTGCCTCTTCCTCCATTTCTTCATGGGGAAAGCTTCGGGAGTAAAGCCCGAGGGAGAAATCCAGAGCCGAAGTCCCTCAGCAGTCCTACTCTACATTGAGTTCACTGTTGTTTGGAACCTCCTGCAATGCTGCTGGTACCAAACTATGCAGGTCTCTGCCATTCCTCTGGGTTCATCAGATGTGTGGAGAGGGGGAGCTTGCTATATGGGGACCAACTTGGCCTCCATACCATACTGCCCAGGCTTGCTTATCTAGACAGCTAGGATGCAACATCCATGGTCAACTCTGACCGACGGAGCCCTCACCTCACCTCACATCATCCATTTGAAACACGCAAGTGGACAGAACTTTGGACCTGAGGGGAATTAAGGCTTTGGGCACAGGTTAGAGAACTGAAGTAGAGGAAGAGCAAATCCACAATTGTGAGTAGCCATGGAGACCCAAAGGATCGCAGATGCTGGAGTTTGGAGCATTGAGCCTGCTTTTGAACAGCAAAGCAATGGCAACTCTGTAGCATAGCGGCTAGTGCATGCTTTACAAAGCCAGTGATCGTGGTTCAATTCCCACCAAAGCTAATCTTTAACTTTATCTAATTTCTTTCTTTATCTTCATTCTGCTTTCTATTTCTGATACTGGCATACTCTGTTCAACTCTATCCTCAAAGTTAAGAGAAGATGGGAAAGTCCTCAAAATGTTGCAGGAAGATTTGCACAAATGTTTCCAGGGACAAGGGATTTCAGCTACATGTTAAGATTGGAGAGGTTGGAATTAGTCTTCATGGAACAAATAAGGCTGAGAAATTTAATGGAGGTAGACAACAGCATGGCTGGTTAAGATGGGAATGACTAGAAGAAAAGTGATGATTCAGAGATCAGATCTGGTACAGCAATTCAAATGCACAGGGGTGTAAGAAGCTGCAGAGGGTAGTGGACTCTGCCCGATACATCATGAGCACATCCCTCCCTTCCATCAGTACCATCCACAGGTGTCGTTACCTCAAGAAGGCAACTCTGATTAAAAGAGATGACTCGTACCTGTAATTTAGCACAGACATGCATCATGAGGCGGTGAAGAATGCGAAGGCCAACACAGAGTTCCTGCAGCTTATGAAAAATAGAAAAATCAAACAACTACCATTATAGTGTACCTTTAACACAGGAAAAGCTCTACAGTCACTTCATAGGTGCACCACCCAGTGCGAATTGCTACTCACCTACATGGGGAGTGATGGATTAGACTATATAATTGTTACTATCATACCAGTTCAACAATTACTTGCCTGCTTGTATTTCATGTACTACTTACATACATGGAACTGTTTAGTATGTTTCCTTGTGGTCACAGAATGTATATGCAGTTGCTCAGTAGGTCGCCTAAAGGATACATTTCTTTGCATGATTCTGGAAGCTTCTTTTGGTATTGCATTATTTGAATAGCGGTTATCTGATTGATTAATTCTTATCTACACATTTAAATGCAATATTTCTTACCTATGGCAGAACACGTTGCCCCGCCATCTTTAGATTTTTTAATCTTCTTTGTTCTTAGCTACCAGACTTTTGCAATTGGACATTTCCAATTCAGAATCAGCATCAGGGTCAGAATCAGGTTTATTATTACCAGCATGTGTCATGAAATTTGTTAACTTAGCAGCAGCAGTTCAATGCAATACATAACATAGAAGAAAAAAAATAAATCAATCAATCAATTATGGTATACATATATTGACTAGATTAAAAATAGTGCAAAAAACAGAAATAATATATATTAAAAATGTGAGGTAGTGTTCAAAGATTCAATGTCTATTTAGGAATTGAATGGCAGAGGGGAAGAAGCTGTTCCTGAATCGCTGAGTGCGTGCCTTCAGGCTTCTGTACCTCCTACCTGATGGTAAAAGTGAGAAAAGGGTATGCCCTGGGTGCTGGGATCCTTAATAATGGCCGCTGCCTTTCTGAGACAGCGCTCCTTGAAGATGTCCTGGGTATTTTGTAGTCTAGTACCCAAGATGGAGCGGACTAAACTTACAACCCTCTGCAGCTTCTCTCGGTCCTTTGCAGTAGCCACCACATTCCAGACAGACAATTCTCTTTGTTCTGTTAGTTCTTAATAAAATGATCATGAAGCAACAATTTTATAGTTCTTTCTTGACTTCTGAAAGAACCTTGGATGGATCAAAAACATCAGAATCTAACAATAGCTTGTTAAGTGAGTTCACCAAAACTCTGGTCAGAAGTGAGGAATACTGAACAGAGAAACAAGAGCTTTAAGGAAAGAATTCTGCAAATTAGGACCTTGACAGCCACGATATTTGCCATCAATGTTCGATAATTAAACGTGAAGGAAGCAGAGCTGGGCAAGTGGTTGGTTGAGATAACCGTTAAAAAAAATGCAGAAGGGAGCTGAATGACTTTTTATCATTAGACAATGGAAACAAATTTAATGGTGACTTTCAAAAGGAAATGGGGATTAATACTTATGAAGAAAAACTTTTCTCATGGCTCTGTGGAAAAAGCAGAGGATTGGGATAATCATAGAGCCAGCACTTAAAGTGCAAAATGGTCTCCTGCATATCTGTACTTCACTGAAAAGACATATGAAGATTGATTCTCTGTAGTAAAGCTCTTTATCCAACTAATTAGATAAAGGGGGAAAGCAGATAGGTGGGGGAGAAGGAGTAGAAAACCAGGTGGACAGGTGAGTGGGGGTGAGAACAGCGGAGATGCGGATTGCCTGTAATTGGAAATTCATTGTCCATGCCATTAGGTTGTAAGCTACCTAGAAGAAATATGAAATATTCTTCCCAATTTGGATTTGGCCTTTCCATAGCAATGGAGAAGGATGAGAACAGACAGGCTGGTGTGGGAGTGGGAAGCAGAGTTTAAATGACATGTAACCGAAAGCACAAGATGTCCATTGCAGACAGAGCACAGGTGCTCCACAAAATGGTTGCCCTAGGTTTCAACAACACTTCCACAGCTGATCAATGCCCTGGTTAAGCTGTACCTGTAGTCTGATGCAGAGTTCCAGCACAGTGTGAATGCACCAATTACACAATCTCCAAGGAGAGACTAGTTAACAGAGAATTATACTCCCTGCAGCATAGGTTATAGATTTGATTGATATTTTGAAGACTTTGAAAGGAATTGATATGGTAGACAAAGAGAAAATCATCATGGAAATCATATTATAACTGAAATATTGATCAGAGAATGAGGCCATTTGGCCCACCACAACCATGGCAGCTGAAATTGGAACTTAAGTTAAACCCACTTCCCATGCCTGCAGGTCATGGGTCTTCAGGTACTTTTTAAATGTGGTCTACTCAGAAAAAGGCCTTGGGATGGGGACCCAACCTTAATGATGAGTGTGAAGGACCAGTCCACTTTTAAAGATTCATGTATTCCTTGAGTATTTTCCATATCTCTTTCAAATGTCAGTCATGTACTAAAACCAGGACACTGTGGAGATGATGATCAAAGGAGCATCTGTCTAATTGTAATAAATCAGAGACCAACCTTTGAGTTTCCTGTACAGTGAATGTTGGATGGAGTCAATTCCAGTGCCGAAGATGCCCCACAGTGTTTCAATACCAAAGTCTTGAAGCAGGGGGAAGTGTCTGTGGGTTCCAACAACCAGCCAGCAATCCTTGGATCAAATATTTTCCAGCTGCTGGCTGCAATGAAGCATTAAAGGTGAAGATTGTGGTGCCATTTTTAGCAGCTATAGACAGTTACAGCATCATCATAGAGCAATCAAAGGTTAATTAATGATATACAGTACACAATGCCATACAACTTATAACACAGATTTATTGTCTTAAATATCCCAGCATGTAACTTCTGCCCTATTTGGGAAAAGTTATGGTGACCTGAGATAAATTTATTATCAAACTATGTACATACATGTCACCAGATACTACCTAGAGATACATTTTCTTGTGGGCACTCACAGAACAAAGAAACACAATAGAATCAATGAAAAACTATATACAAAGATGGACAAACAACCATTGTGCAAAATCAGACAAACTTTTAATAATAATAATAAGCTGATTAAAAATAATAATAAATAAATACATACATACATACATACAGATATAGGTACATACATACATACTGAGAACATGAATTGTTGAGTCCTTGAAAGTGAGTCCATAGATTGTGGAATCAATTCAGACATGACGTGAGTGAAGTTATCCACATTGGTTCAGGAGTCTGATGACTGCATGGCAGTAACTGTTCCTGAACCTGGTGGTGTGGGACCTAAGGCTCCTGTATCTCCTCCCCAATGGTAGAAGTGAGAAGAGAGCATGACCTGGATGGTGGTCATCTACGTGGAACAAGGTAGAACTCCCAGTTCACAGATCAGACAGTCCAGCCTTGGAGATATCTCAACAGTCTTGTGCTAACTTCATCAGAATTGCAATTAAAAAGCACATTCTTCATCACTTTCATGCTCGCCAACAACTGTAGTCACCTCTACATATTCAATGTCACCATCTGGGCCATGCCATCTTCTCATGGCTACCATCAAGAGCTGCAGAAGCCTGAAGTCCCACTCTACCTGGTCCAAGAACAGCTACTTTCCTTTGACCATTCAGTTCTTGATCGACAAACACAGCCCTATCACCGTAGTTTAGCAATAGTGTGGCCACTTAGATCTCTTTGCCCTAAAACAGACTGTTTTTGTTCTAATTGTGTTCTTTCTTGTAAAACATGTGCATAGTTGATGATTTTCTTGTGAACACTGCTTATCGGATGCTGTGCCCGAGATGCTGCTGTAAGCAAGTTTTCCATTGCACCTGTGTACACATGTACTTGTGCGTGTGACAATAAACTCAACTTTGGCCTTGAACCTTCAGTCTATGTCCTCAAGTTGTAGACCACTGCAAATGGTTTCACTCTATCTATTCTATCAAAATTCATGATTTTAAATACCTCATCAGATTCCTTCTCAATCTCTTCTATTCCAAAGAAAATATCTCAGCTTCCCCATTTTGTCCATGTATCTACAATCTTCCAATCCTGGAATTATATAAATGTCTCTTCTGCAGTATCTCCACAATCTTCACATCTTCATGAAAATAAGTCATCATAAATGGACATAACACACAGTTTTGGCCGTACAGTGTTTCATAAAAGTGTGTCAAAACCTAACAAACAAGCACCATGACCTCGCTGCACCCCAGGTGAGTAGGTCCCTTGCCATCAGCTTTGCTATACACAGCTGGGATCTCGATTCCACTTGACTTGGCTGAGATGGACACCCTATCTTCTTGTGTGCTATGCATTTCCCACTGAGGACTGGAAAGGGATGCAAAGGTCTTTACTAAGGTTTGTCCCAAGCAGCTCTGTGCTCTACAGCAACATGGCCTGCTGCCAGAAGATCATCAGCTTGATGAAAGATGCACATTGGCCTGCATGAAACTTCCATTAAAGGTTGTTGTTCACAAACGAGTGCTGCCAACTGGTACGTCGCACGGTGCAAGAGCATATACTGAAGAATGCACTGAAGCTTGATAATGCTGCTGCAACCAGACAGTGAGAGGCTGGGTCCTGCATAACTCCTGCACACTGATGGAACACTAGTGACATTAATATGAAGTTAGGGAATGTCCCAAATTTCTTGGTATAGTGAACGAAGGATTGAGGCACCATTTGCATTTACTATATACATCTTGAACTAAATATACACTATTTTCTAAAAATAACACATGCTGGAAAAAGGATTCAATGGTCTTTGAAGAATTCCAGTGATACAAAGATTCTCTAACACAAGATGTTGGAAATCTTGAGGAACACACACAGAGTACTGGAGGAATTTGGGAGGTCAAGCAGCATTTATGGAGAGCAATGTCGACTGTTTATTCCTCTCCACAGATGCTGCCTGATTTGCTAAGATTCTCTAACATTACTTCGCTTGGTTTTGTCTCTTTACCATTTGTTTTTGCACTAATTCAAATTGTACTACCATCTAGAGTGGCATTTTGTGTAGTGGTCAGAGCAATGCTTTATAACGCCAGCCGTAAGATCAGGGTTCTCTTCCCAATTCTGTCTTTCTTTAAGGAGTTTGTATGCTTTCCCTGTGACTGTGTGTTTGCTCCAGGTGCTGCAGTTTCTTCCCACATTCCAAAGACGTACAGTTAGGGTTAGTGAGTTGTGGGCATGCTACGTTCACGCTGGAAGAGTGGCGACATTTACAGGCTGCACGGCACAATCCTCGCTGATTTGATTTGACACAAAAGACACATTTCACTGTATGTTTTGATGTATATGTGACAAATAAAGCTAATCTTTATCCTCAACCAACACACACAAAATGTTGGTGGAACGCAGCAGGCTAGGCAGAATCTATAGGGAGAAGCACTGTCGACGTTTCGGGCCGAGACCCTTTGTCAGGACTAACTGAAAGGAAAGATAGTAAGTGATTTGAAAGTAGTGGGAGGAGGGGGAAATGCAAAATGATAGGAGAAGACCGGAGGGGGTGGGATGAAGCTAGGAGCTGGAAAAGTGATTAGCAAAAGGGATACAGAGCTGGAGAAAGGAAAGGATCATGGGACAGGAGGCCTCGGGAGAAAGAAAGGGGGAGGATTTTGTAAGCTCGGAGACGGAGACGGCGGAAGAAGAGTTCGGCATCATGGCGTATGCAGAACTCGCTGAGATGTGGGCGAATTTTATCTTTATCTTTACGTTTGCAACATCCTGGTGTTTTGCACTTGTCGCTATATTTACTGTATTGTTACAACGTAGTAACAATTCCCAGTGAGCTTCATGCAAATGATGAATTTCATTGCACCCTAGTGTATATGACAATGAGTTAATCTATTTGAGATAAAACTATACTAATTTTCATTTTATTTAAATACAGCATATTTTATTTTAGTTAGAGATACAACATGGAAACAACAGCACAGTAACTTCCAACCTAAGAAGTCCGAGTAGCCCAATAACACCCATATGACCAATTAACCTACTAACTCATAGGTCTTTGGACTCTGAGACGGATGAAACCAGAGCACCCGGAGGAAATCCACATGATCAAAAGGAGAACATACAAACTCCTTACAGGCAATGATGGAATGGAACCCGGTCACTGGTGCCGTAACAGCATTAATCTAACCACTACGCTGCAATGCTGCCCCTAATCTAGTCTAATCCAGATGACAGGTTGCTTAATACCTCTTTTTTCATTTTTGTTTTATAACTTTGCTCGAGCTCTCAGGTCTTTTTCAATTGATCTCTTAAATTTAAACAATCTCCCTCAAAAGATAATTGGCATGCCAGCTTTTTTGAACTACGCTCCTAAAGTTGTGGAATTCAATATCTAAAACTATAAGGGATGCAGTCTCAGTTGACACTTCAAGATTCAAGATTCAAAAACTTTATTGTCATTCCAACCATACATCAGCTCTGCAGGGCAGAATGAGACAGCGTTTCCCAGGGGCAAGTGCAATCATAACGTAACAAACGCAACAATAAATAGTAAACACAACAATAAATAGTAAAACACAACAGCCACATGTCGGTTAAAATCAAGTTATAAGTGTCCAGTACAAGTTAAAAGTGTCCAAAGCAGAGTCAGGTAGAGCAACTATTTAGCAATCTGACTGCCTGTTGAGGAAGCTTTTAAATGCCTGCTCAAAACCTATTTATTTAACCTTGCTTTTAACTAACATCTTCTTCTCTTTTATTTTCACATTTATTTTTATTTTTATTTTTTATTTTATTTTCATGATGTACTTTATCCCATTGTAAAGCAGTTTGAACTACATTGTCTGTAGTTCTACAATTAAGTTATTATCATTATTATTGTTATTTTTTTCTCAGCTCAGGCTGGTAAAACCTGAGGTACAGGCCCTGCCAAGCACATTCATTTCTAAATTACTAGAAACTATTCTATTCGTGTTTAGGATTGTGTATTTTAAAGCAAGATTTTGGTGAATAATAATCATAATTATTATAATTATTATTATTATTTGTTGTTGTTGTTATTATTACTTTTTCCAGCATCATCTTTCTCTAATTCTGCTCCTCTGAAGTGCCTTAGTGCTTTTTCAAAATTCAAAGTACATTTATTATCAAAGTATGTATATATTATATAACCTTGAGATTCAGCTCCTTCAGGCAGCCACAAAACAAAATAAAACCCAATAAAAAAGACCATCAAACACCCAACGTGCAGAAAAAAAACACATCATACAAACAATAAAAGTAAGCAAATAACATTCAGAACTGAAGTTCACAAATGTGAGTCCATTGACACGAAACCAGCAGCCAGCCAATTCAAGAGCTTGTTAATTGCAGGCTGTAGCCTCAGTTCAGCACAGAGATGAGCAAACCTTGCAGAGCAGCGAGGTTTACTCGTCTATATAAATGCAACATTTTGTCCCTGTAAAAAATAATGTCAATTATCCAACAAGCTGAGCACAAATCCAGCATCAGATCCTGTGTCATTAACCCTTATTGTACATCTTGTGTCCCACTGTACCTTGTTTCCAGCACACTGTGTCTGCAGCATAGTGAAGCACTGTCCGTAGCAGATCCTTGGCCTTAAAAGCGACAATGCAGCCTTTATGATTCATTATCTGAAGCAGCAGTGCCCTGCAGGCAATAAAAGACAATCACTTGTCTGTTATCAATGCTCTATGTATGTGGCATTTTATCCACTGAGATAATAATGATGAGTTTAATAATGTTTAAAACATGGCAAGTTGGTGTCAAAACTCCAGACTGTCAATAAGAAACTACAATCAATGGAAGAACATTCCCATCAGGGAAGAGGCTACGCAGCATCCACGCCGGGACCACTAGACTCAAAAACAGTTACTTCCCCAAGCTAATCAACACCTCTACCCATTAACACACCCCACCATTACATCCACAACAGCCACTCCTCTCCGCAGCCCCTCAGCACCCTTCATCACCCCATGCACCACCACTTTACACTGACACTCCACATCTCATCCCTGCACTGACACAGTGACTACCTGTGTTTTCATATGCCCAGTTTATCATTTCCAGTCAATCACCATATGTTCAGATACTGCTGCACCAAGGGTCACTTCATGCTCATACAATCAGTCTATGCATATAAGCTGAATCATAAGTACCCACGGCTACTTTTAACAGTTTATACATTGTATTTTATGGGTTTGCTTTTATATTTATGCATATTGTGTTTTTTTGTGGGGCATCAGCTCCAGAGTAACAAATAATTTGTTCTCCTTTACATACATCTACTGAAGAATGATAACAAACATCTTGAATCTTGCATCTTGAGCAGTTGGGGTGGTGGGGGGTGGTTACAGTCACAGAGTCATAAAACACTACAGCACAGAAACAGCCTCTTCAATTCATCTACTCTGAACCAAACTATTAATTTGCCTAGTCCCAATCTGCACTGGACCATAGCCCTCCATACCCCTCCATCTATGTCCTATCCAAATTTCACTTAAATGTTGAAATATACCCCATATCCACCACTTTCACTAGCAGCTCATTCCACACTCACCACTCTCTAAGTGAAGAAGTTCCTCCACATGTTCCCTTTAAACCTTTCACCATTCACCCCTAACCCATGACCTCTCACTGTAGTGTCACTCAACCTCTGTGGAAAAAGCCTGCTTGCGTTTACCATCTATACCTCTCAGAATCAGGTTTATTATCACCAGCGTGTGTCTTGAAATCTGTTAACTTAGCAGCAGCAATATAATGAAATACATAAAATAGAAGAAAATAAATAAATAAGTAGATAAATTACAGTATATGTATGTTGAACAGATTAAAAATCATGCAAAAACAGAAATAATATATACTAAAAAAGTGAGGTAGTGTTCATGGGTTCAAAGCCCATTTAGGAATCGGATGGCAGAGGGGAAGAAGCCGTTCCTGAATCACTGAGTATGTGCCTTCAGGCTTCTGTACCTCCTACCTGATGGTAACAGTGAGAAAAGGGCATGCCCTGGGTGCTGGAGGTCCTTAATAATGGACGCTGCCTTCCTGAGACACCACTGCTTGAAGATGTCCTTGGTTCTTTGGAGGCTATTACCCAAGATAGAGCCAACTAAATTCATGACCCTCTGCAGCTTCTTTCAGTCCTGTGCAGTAGCCCCTCCATACCAGACAGTGATGCGGCCTGTCAGAAGGCTGTCCATGGTACATCTGGAGAAGTTTTTGCGTGTTTTTGTTGACATACCAAATCTCTTCAAACTCCTATGAAATATAGTCGCTGTCTTGCCTTCTTTATAACTGCATTGACATGTTGAGACCAGGTTAGGTCCACAGAGATCTTGACACCCAGGAACTTGAAACTGCTCACTCTCTCCACATCTGATCCCTCTATGAGGATCGGTATGTGTTCCTTCGCCTTACCCTTCCTGAAGTTCACAATCAGCTCTTTCGGCTTACTGACGTTGAGTGCCAGGTTGTTGCTGTGACACCACTCCACTAGTTGGCATATCTCATTCCTGTACACCCTCTCGTCACCACCTGAGATTCCACCAACAATGAATTGAATCATGTATTCATATACGTGAGGAGAAAAAATCTTTACGTCACATCTCCACCTAAATGTGCAATTTATAATAATTTATAATAAATAGTAAGTTCAACAGGATAGTCAAATATCATGTAGAAATACAGTTGTGTCAGCATGAATTAATCAGTCTGATGGCCTGGTGGAAGAAGCTGTCCCAGAGCCTGTTGGTACTGTTTCCCGGATGGTAGAAACAGTTTGTGGTTGGTGTGACTCGGGTCCCCAACGATTCTTCGGGCCCTTTTTACACACCTCTTTGTAAATGTCCTGAATATTGGGGAAGTTCACATCTACAGATGAGCTGGGCTGTCCACACCACTCCCTGCAGAGTCCTGCGATTGAGGGAAGTAATGGTTGTATCATCAGCAAATTTATAGATGGTATTTGAGCTATGCCTAATCATGGGTATAGAGAGAGTAGAGCAGTGGGCTAAGCACACACCCCTGAAGTGCACCAGTGTTGATCATCAGCGAGGAGGAGATATTATCACCAATCTGCACAGATTGCGATCTTCTGGTTAGGAAGTCGAGGATCCAATTGCAGAACGAGGTACAGAGACCCAGGTTCTGTAACTTATGAACTTTATGCAGTCTAGTGTAGCTTTCTCTGTGTTGTTTTTTTTTTTATTACGTAGTTCAGTCTAGTTTTTTGTGCTTTGTCATGTAACACCATGTCATGTGACACCAAAAAAACGTTGTCTCATTTTTACTATGCACTGTACCAGCAGTTATGGTCGAAATGACAATAAAAGTTGACTTAAATTATCGATCAGATTGTGTGAATGATGGTGTTAAATGCTGAGCTATAGTCGATGAACAGCATCCTGACATAGGTGTTTGTATTGTCCAGGTGGTCTAAGGCAGTGTAAAGAACCATTGAGATTGTGTCTGCATTGACCTATTGTATGAACTGTCCACCACATCCCCAATCTTGGTGTCATCCGCAGATCTGTAGATCCAGTTTACCACATTATCATCCATCTAGATGACAAACAACAATGGGCCCAGCACCAAACCCTGTGCCACACCATCAGTCACAAGCCTCCAGTCAGAGATGCAACCATCTACTACCACTCTCTGGCTTCTCCAGAGTGGATGAGATAGTTTATCCAATCTACTACTTCACCTTGAATGCCAAGCAACTGAATCTTCTTGCGCAATGGGACCTTGTTAAATGCCTTGCTAAATTCCATGTAGATAACATCCATTGCCTTGCCTCCACAAGATTTCCTGAAAATTTCCTTGAAAAGCATGACATACTATACACAAAACCATGTTGACTATTCCTAACCAGTCCCTGTCTAGCCAAATACTTAAATATCCAGTCCTCAGAATACCTTTCAATAACTTTCCCACTGCAGGTGTCAGACTCACCGGCCTATTCTTAGAGCCTTTCTTAAACAACAGAGTAACATTTGCTATCCTCCAATCCTCTGGCCCGTCACTTGTGGCTAAGGACCTTTTAAATATCTCTGCTAGGGCCCCTGCAGTTTTTGCATACCTCCCACAGGATCCGAGGGAACATCTTGTCAGGCCCCAGGGGTGTATCCACCCTAATTTACTTCAAGACAGCAAACACATTCTCCTCTATAATCTGTATAGGTTCCATGACCTCACTGCTGCATTGCCTCACATCCATACACTCTATGTTTGTTCCTGAGTAAGTACAGATGTAAGAAATCCATTTAAGATCTCAACCATCTCTTTCGGCTCCACACATAGATTACCACTCTTATCTTCCAGAGAACCAATTTTGACCCTTGCAAGCAACACACACAAAATGCTGGAGGAACTCAGCAGGCCTGGCAGCAGCTATGGGAAAAAAGGTACAGTCAACATTTCGGGCTGAGACCCTTCGGCAGGACTTTGCAATCCTTTTGCCCTTAATATATCTGTAGATGCCCATAGGAATCTCCTTCACCTTTTCTGGTAGAGCAACCTCATGCCTTCTTTTAACCACCCTGATTTCATCCCTAAAGTGTTCTCTTGTATTTCTTATACTCCGGAAGTACCTCATTTGTTCCTACCTGCCTATACCTGCTTTGCACCTCCTTCTTTTCCTTAGGCAGTGCGTCAATATCTCTCAAAAACCAAGGTTCCCTAAACCTGTTATCCTTGCCTTTTATTCAAACTCTATACTCTCAAAATTTCATTTTTGAAGGCCTTCACCAAGCAAGTACACCTGTATCAGAAAACAAACTGTCCCAATCTACTCTTGCCAAATCTTTTCTGATATCATCAAAATTGGCCTTTCTCCAATTTAAATCTTAACCCAATGACCAGACCTATCCTTTTCCATAATTACCTTAAAGACGCATTAAGGAGCTGGATGAACTAAGGATCATCTGGGAGGCAGAGCAACTGATAGATAAGACTTTTGAGCAGGTGAGTACACACAGAGTGCAGAATTCAGGGAGTATATGGGTGAACACCAAGAGAGGTAAAGGGAGAAAGAGTTCACTGCAGGGTCCCCCTGTGGACATTTCCCTCAGCAACAGGTATGCCCCTTTGGATACTGCTTGGGGGGATGACCTATTTGGGCAAGGCAGCAGCAGCCAGACCAATAGCACTGTGGTCGGCTCTGAGTCTCAGAAGGGGAGGGTGAAGTCAGATGGAGCAATAGCCATAGGGGACTCAATAGTTAGGGGGACAGATAGGAGATTCTGCGGCAGCAAAAGAGACACCGCAATTGTGGGTTGCATCCCAGGTGCTAGGGTCCAGGATGTCTCTGAGCGGTTGTAGAATATTCTTGAAGGGGAAGGTGGGCAGCCAGAGGTCGTGGTACATATTGGTACCAATGACATAGAAAGGTGAGGGGTAGTGCTCTTGAGCAGTAAGTTTAGGGAGTTCAGAAGGAGGCTGAAGAGCAGGACCTCCAAGGTGGTAATCTCCAGATTACTCCCAGTGCCATGAACTAGTGAAGGTCAGAACAGGAAGACAGCGCAGATGAATGAGTGGCTGAGGAGCTGTTGCAAGGGGCAGGGTTTCACGTTCTTGGATCATTGGAACCTTTTCTGGGGAAGGGGTGACCTGTACAAGTGGGTCGAATTGCACCTGAGCTGGAGAGTAATCAATATCCTGGGAGGGAGATTTGCTAATGCTGTTGGAGAGGTTTTAAATTAGATTTGCAGAGGGATGGGAACTGAAGTGAAAAGGCAGAGAATGGGGCGGTTGGCACATAAATAGAGACAGCTTGTAGGGAGTCTGTGAGGAAGGATAGGCAGACAATAGAGCAAAGATGCACACAGCCAGATGGTTTGCGATGTGTCTATTTTAATGCAAAGAGTATCATAACAAGGCTGATGAGCTTAGAGCGTGGATCAATAGTGGAACTATGACATTATGGCCATTACAGAGACTTGGATGTCAGGGGCAAGAATGGCTGCTGAGGGTGCTGGTCTTTAAATGTTTCAAAACGGACAGGGAGGAAAGCAAAAGAGGTGGGGCATGGCATTGCTAACCAGGGATAGTATCATGGCTGCAGAAAAGGAGGAAGTCATGGAGGGATTGTCTACCAAGTCAAAAGTCAGAAACAGGAAGGGGGCAATAACTCGACTGAGATTTTTTTAGACCCTTCTCCCCCCCCCCCCACAACAGTAACAGAGACATTGAGGGGCAACTAGGGAGGCAGAATCTGGAATGGTGCAATAATAATAGAGTTGTTGTGATAGGTGATTTTAACTTTCCTAATATTGACTGGCATCTCCTTAGAGCAAGGGGTTTGGATGGGGTGGAGCTTGCTGGGTATGTTCAGAAAAGTTTCCTGATGCAAGATGTAGATAGGCCAACTAGAGGAGAAGCTGTACTTGATCTGGTATTGGGAAATTAACCTGGTCAGGTGTCAGATCTCTCGGTAGGAGAGCATTTTGAAGGTAGTGATCACAACTCTAACTCTTTTACCATAGCGCTGGAGAGAGATAGGAGCAGACAACTTGGGATAACATTTAATTGGGGTAGGGGAAAATATGATGCTACTAGGCAGATGTTCTCAGGGAAATGCACGGCAGAAATATTCTCATTTCAGCCTAATACAGCTAAAAAGCACAACTGCTTCCAAGGTCAGACAGTCAACAAAGATGTTGAATGCATTTAAATGAACCATTGCTGCTTAAAACCAACGGAAACAACACTGATTGTGGATGGATGCATCCTCAGAGAAAGCATGGCTGCAGACCAGGGATACAAGTGCATTTAAGAAAACGTGGTTTTAAACTCCCAATACGGACTATCTTGCTGGCAAAAATGCAGTCTCTGGTGAATAAAGTCAATGATCTCAGAGCTAGGGTGCTGAATCAGAGGGACATTAGGACCCTGTGTGTCTTTTGTTTCATGGAATCCTGGTTAACCCCTTCCATACTGGATGCAGTGATCCAGATTGCCGGATTTACTATACACTGTCAGGATAGATCTATAGAGTCTCTCAAAAGCAGAGGTGGAGGAGTATGCCTCATGATCAACTCTTCTTGGTGCACAAATATATCAGTGCTGTCCCAATTCTACTCACCAGACCTGGAAAATCTAGCAATAAGTGTCGTCCTTTTTACCTACCACGTAAGTTCTCTGGGGTCATTTTGGTAGCAGTATACATGCTAACTCAGGCCAATGTCAATCAGGCTTTAGAAGATCTGAGCAATGGGATCAACATACACAAAACAGCACACCCTAATGCCTTCACCATCGTTTTGGGAGATTTTAACCAGGCCAGTCTTAAAAAAACACTAAGTAATTACCATTAACAAAACATTTGCAATACTAAAGGAAACAACACACTGGACTATTGTTACACCACCACCAAGAATGCCTACCATGCTATTTCACACCCTCACTTCGAGAAGTTTGATCACCTGCCTGTACTTTTACTCCCTGAGTATAGGCAGAGGCTGAAAACTGCTGCACCAGTAGTGAGGACCAAGAAGGTATCGTCAAGGGAAGCACAGGAGCCTTTATAGCACTCCTTTGAATCAGTGAACTGGACTGTATTCAGGGATTCATCTTCGAACCTGGATAAGTATGCTGCAGTTGTTACTGACTTCAGTAAAACCTGTGTGGAATAGTGTGTGCTTACAAGGACTTATTAAACATTCCCAAACCAAAAGCCATGGATGAACCAGGTGGTACGTCATCTGCTTAAGGCTAGATCTGTGGCATTCAAGTTTGGCAACCCAGGCCTGTACCAGAAAACCAGGTATGATTTGCAGAGGGCAATTTCAAGGGTGAGGAGACAATTCAAACAAGGTTGGAGGTGACATCAGATGTACAACAACTCTGGCAGTGTTTGCAACATTTTTCTTCCTACAAAGTGAAACCCAATAGCATGAATGGCAGCGATGCTTCACTACCTAGGTGAACTCAACCTTCTATGCCCACTTTGAAAGGGAGAATATAACTACAGCTGTGATGACCCTGTGATCTCTGTCTCAAAGGCTGGTGTTAGGCTATCTTTAAAGAGAGTGAACCCTCGCAAGGTGGAAGGTCCCGACGGAGTGTCTGGTAAGGCTCTGAAAACCTATGCCAAACAATTGGCGGGAGTATTCAAGGATATTTTCAACCTCTCACTGCTAAGGGTTGAAGTTCCCACTTGCTTCAAAAAGGCAACAATTATACCAGTGCCTAAGAAGAATAATGTGAGCTACCTTAATGAATTTCACCTGGTAGCACTCACATCTACAGTGATGAAATGCTTTGAGAGGTTGGTCATGTCTAGACTGAACTCTTGCCTCAGTAAGGACCTGGACCCATTGCAATTTACCAATCACCACAATAGGTCAATGGCAGATGCAATCTCAATGGCTCTCCATGTGGCTTTAGACCACCTGGACAACACTAACAACTATGTCAGGATATTGTCCATCGACCATAACTCAGCACTTAATAATTCCCACAATCCTGTTTGAGAAGTTGCAGGACCTGAGCCTCTGTACCACCCTCTGCAATTGGATCCTTGACTGGAAGAGCACAACCTGTGCCGATTGGTAATAACATTTCCTCCTCGCTGACGATCAACACTAGTGCACCTCTGGAGTGCGTGCTTAGTCGACTGCTCTACTCCCTACAAACCCATGACTGTGTGGCTAGACATAGCTCAAATAACATCTATAAATTTGTTGATGATACAACCATTATTGGTAGAATCTCAGATGGAGATGAGAGGGCATACAGGAGCGAGATATGCCAACTAGTGAGTGGTGTCACAGCAACAACCTGGCACTCAACGTCAGTAAGACGAAAGAGCTGACTGTAGACTTCATAAAGGGTAAAACAAAGGAACACATATCAATCGTCATAGAGGGATCAGAAGTGGAGAGAATGAGCATTTTCAGGTTCCTGGGTGTCAAGAGCTCTGAGGATCTAACCTGGTCTCAACATATCGATGCAGTCATAAAGAAGGCAAGCAGCGACTATACTTCACTAGGAGTTTAAAGAGATTTGGTATGTCAACAAATACACTCAAAAACTTCTATAGATGTACTGTGGAGAGCATTCTGTCAGACTACATCACTGTCTGGTATGGGGGGTGGGGGGCTACTCACAGGACCGAAAGAAGCTGCAGAGGGTTGTAAATCTAGTCAGCTACTTCTTGGGTACTAGCCGACAAAGTACCCAGGACGTCTTCAAGGAGCTATGTCTCAGAAAAGGAGCGTCCATTATTAAGGACTCCCAGCACCCAGGGCATGCCCTTTTCTCACTGTTACCATCAGGTAGGAGGTACAGAAGCCCAAAGGCACACACTCAGTGATTCAGGAACAGCTACTTCCCCTCTGTCACCCGATTCCTAAATGGACATTGAACCCATGAACACTACCTCACTTTTTTAGTATATATTATTTCTGTTTTTTGCACAATGTTTAATCTATTCAATACACATATACTGTAATTGGTTTACTTATTTATTTATTATTATTTTTTTCTTCTATATTATGTGTTGCATTGAACTGCTGGTGCTAAGTTAACAGTGATAATAAACCTGATTCTGATTCTGATTCTGAAATGTTCAGGGAACATTTGCATGGTGTTCCATTGAGGCAGGGAGAGGATGGTGGGGTAAAAGAACCAAGGTATACAAATGATGTAGAAAGTCTAATTAAGCAGAAAAGAAAAGCTTACAAGAGATTCAAGAAACTAGGTACTGTTAGAGCTCTAGAAAATTACAAGGTTGCCAGGAAGGAGCTTAAGAATGAAATTAGGAGAGTTAGAAGGGGCCATGAGAATCCCTTGGTGAGTAGGATTAAAGAAAACCCCAAGACATTCTACAAGCATGTGAAGAGTAAGAGTAAGAGATTGGACCAATCAGGTTCGATAGTGGAATCAGGGGTATGGAGTCAGATGAGATAGCAGAGGTACTTAATGAATACTTTGCTTGGCAATTGTGGGAATGACTTACAGCGGACTGAAACGCTTGAGCATATAGACATTAAGAAAGAGGATGTGCTGGAACTTTTAATTTAGTTAAGTCATTGGGTCTGGATGAGATATCTCATATACACAGTGATATACTGTGAGAAGTGAGGGAGGAGATTGCTGAGCCTCTGGTGATGATTTTTGCATCAATAGGGACGGGAGAAGTACCAGAAGATTGGAGGGTTGCAAATGTTGTTCCCTTGTTCGAGAAAGGGAGTAGAGATAATCCAGGAAATTATAGACCAGTGAGTCTACTTCAGTAGTGAGCAAGTTATTGAGGAAGATCCTGAGAGGCAGGAATTATGAGTTTTGGAGAGACATAATCTGATTAGGGATAATCAGCATGGCTTTGTCAAGGGCAGGTTGTGGCTTACGAGCCTGATTGAATTCGTTGAGGATGTAACAAAACACATTGATGAAGGTAGAGCAGTGAATGTAGTGTAAATGGATTTCAGTAAGGCCTTTGATAAGGTTCCCCATGCCAGGATCATTCAAAAAGTAAAGAGACATGGGATCCAAGGAGACCTTCCTTTGTGGATCCAGAATTGGCTTGTCCACGGAAGGGAAAGGTTGGTTGTAGATGGTTCATATTCTGCATGGAGGTCGGTGACCAGTGGTGTTCCCCAGGGATTTGTTCTGAGGCCCTTCCTGTTCTGATTTTTATAAATAACCTGAATAAGGAAGTAGAAGGGTGGGTTAGTAAGTTTGCTGATGACACAAAGGTTGGGTGTGTTGTGGATAGTCAAGACGGTTGTCAGAGGGGTTACAGCATGGAATCAATAAGATGCAGAACTGGGCTGAGAAATGGCAGATGCAGTTCAACCCAGATAAGTGTGAAGTGGTTCATTTTGGTAGGATAAATTTGAAGACAAAGTATAATATTAATGGCAAGACTCTTGGCAGTTCGTAAGATCAGAGTGATTTTGGGGTCCATGATTCTGTGCAGGTTGACAGTGTTGTTAAGAAGGCGTATAGTGTGTTGGCATTCATCAACCATGGGATTGAGTTCAAGAGCCGTGAGTTAATGTTATAGCTATATAAGACCTTGGTCAGACCCCACCTGGAGAACTGTGTTCAGTTCTGGTCACCTCACTACAGGAAGGATGTGGATACTATAGAGAGAGTGCAAAGGAGATTTACAAGGATATTGCCTGGATTGGGGAGCATGCCTTATGAGAACAGGTTGAGTGAACTTGGCCTTTTCTCCCTGGAGTGACGGAGGATGAGAGGTGACCTGACAGAGATGCATAAGATGATGAAAGGCATTGATCATGTGGAGGCTTTTTTCCAGGGCTGAAATGGCTAACACAAGGGGGCATGGTTTTAAGGTGCTTGGAAGGGGATGTCAATGGTATGTTTTTCACACAGAGAGTGGTGGGTGCTTGGAATGCACTGCCAGTGACAGTGAGAGAGGCGAATACAATAGGGTATAGTGTTGTGGAGATGCCAGGGTAGAGATATTAGGACTGCATTGTAAGCAGCTGATAGGCGGTGTCGTACCCCACCCCTTCTGTTTAAAGATGGGTTTTCCAGTTTGACAAGCATGGCTTCTTTAACTCCTCTTTCAAATCACTTATCTTCCCTGTCCAAACTATGCACATTGTTATTATCAAACGAGTGTCTCTTGTCCTTTAGTTGTAGATATACAGCCAGGTCTTGACCTGAGGTGTTAGCCCTCCTCTGTTGTGCCATCCATTTGTGAAGA
Source organism: Hemitrygon akajei (assembly GCF_048418815.1). Classification (NCBI taxonomy): domain Eukaryota; kingdom Metazoa; phylum Chordata; class Chondrichthyes; order Myliobatiformes; family Dasyatidae; genus Hemitrygon; species Hemitrygon akajei. The sequence continues at coordinate 15,298,238 of NC_133129.1, read as the reverse complement.
GGTTGTTTAGTCTCACCGATATACAGATCTGAGCAGTTCTCATTGCACTGGGCAGCATCTACAACATTGCTCTCTTTATGTTTCGGTGTAGTAACCCTGGGGTGGTTGAGTTTCTGTCTGAGTGTGTTTGTGGTTTAAAAAACACAGGGATTTGGTGTTTGTGACAATCCTTTTGAGTTTTTCTGAAGCTCCAGCGACATACAGGATGGCTCCTACTTTCAAATCTCTTACTATCTTTCCTTTCAGTTAGTCCTGATGAAGGGTCTCGGCCCGAAACGTCGACGGTGCTTCGCCCTATAGATGCTGCCTGGCCTGCTGTGTTCCACCAGCATTTTGTGTGTCTTGCTTGAATTTCCAGCACCTGCAGATTTCCTCATGTTGGCTGTATTTCTGTCTGCTTTGCTCTTTATCTCTGCCTGTTGAGCTGATGACCCTGCTGGTTTTTGTTGCTATCTTGACGAAGGCTCAGTCCGGGTAGTTGCAAGCTTTCAAGACTTCTCTCAATTACTTGCACTTCTTGTCTTCGGCTGTAATGTTGGTGACACATTCTCAGTGCAGTGATGTAGTGTTCTGATAAGCCCTAGCTTATGTTCTAATGGGTGAGGAGAATTAAACCATATGTACTGATCTGTGTGTGTTGGTTTCCTGTAAAGTTCAATATCAAGGTGTCCACTATCTTCGATAAGTACTGCACAGTCTAAAAAGGCCAGTTTATTGTTCTCGACATCTTCTCGCATAAATTTGATTTTATTATCCACCGAGTTGACGTATTCTGTAACTCAGCGAGTTCAGTTGTCTTGGTTTACAACTTGATATACAATGACCTGGATGACTGAGACGTTTCATAGACATACTACTCCTGAAGGTTTAGTGGGACCAAGCTCTGATGTATCCATACAGATTGAAGGTATTTATGCTAGAGCTATACTTGACCCAAGTTCTCAAGTTACTTTACTCTACAGATCCTTTTACAACAGGTATTTGACACATTTACCATTGACGCCACTCAATGCCCTTGAAATTTGGGGACTTAGTACTAACGAGTACCCATACGATGGTTACTTTTGTTGAAACTGGAGCTTTCAGAAGGAGATGTTGGAGTCACTGAAACTCGTGTTGGTCTGCCCAGATCCTGTAGCTTCCATCCTAACGGGAATGAAAGCTTCCAATGTGAGAAGACTTGTGGGAGCATGCAAGGAGAGAAATGGAGAGAACTTTTGAAAACCTTGTCCATTCACCCTGTGTTCAGAGCTGCTTTTGAGAAGGTGCAAGCTCCTCCAAAGCAGGATGATGTGCAGGAAAATAGGAGCTATGTGGTACATCCAGTCTAAACCTGTCATGTTATGTCCCGGAGGAGTAGTTGGAGTGATGGGAACCTCTAATTGTGCCAAAATGCCCAACGCCTCGGCCAACCAGGTGGATGCTCCTGATGGTCAGAAAGAAGAGTCAGATTTACCCAGAGGAGTGCTGGTGAGGTCTGAACTGCAGAAATCTTCGATAGTCTACTCAAACAGGATGACAGCGATTGTTAAGAACACCTCAGGAAGAGATGCTATCCTCAGATGTCGGATGCTGATTGCCCCTTTGTTTCCTGTGATGGTAGTGTCTAGTTTTCTGAGAGAACTGGAAGAAAAGTAGTCTCCTGGATTGAGGAAGTTGACCTCAAAGTCATTCAACTTTGGTGACTCACCAATAATAATTATTTAATGAGTTTTAAAGTCATGAGGATATGACTATTTTTGGTGGGGGTGAGTGTAATACACTGGTTAAGATTTCTACTGCTACATTGCAGTATTTCATTTCAGAAGGTTTCTGCAAAAGTAGTATGCCCTGCTGGTGGAATGTTTTGTTTTCGGCTAGAGATAAGACGTCATGTTGTTCAACTTAGGAATGTTGTGTCAGCCAGTCAGGGTGGTGGGATTGGGAGGAAGTTCTAGAGAGGGCAGTGCAGAGAGAGTTTTGTAATGGACAATAATCCAGTCTGGGGTCTTTGGCGGGAGCTGCAGAGTGGGACAGAAAGGAAGATGCAGAGAATCCCATTGCAAGGACAGCCCCATTGCATAAAGTGCTTTGTGAAGATAAATGGCTCCAAGAAGGAATGGCCAATACTCCTGAGGGAGATCCAGCTTGTTTGTGATTGACTCTGAGGAAAGTTTGGAATATACCGTATGCTTTCACGTAGACCACAGGTCCAGCGCATGAGTAAAATACAACTCCAGTATGAACTCCAACGGTCATAGGGCACATTGGATTGGTTTAACTGTAATGGGCCCCTTAATTCTTTTCTTTTCTCTTCTCTATTAACTATTGATAAAGCTTAAATTTGTAAATATACTTTCTTTATAATTTTATCCAGTGTATGATTATTTCTTGCCAACCGACAATTGTGTATGGGCAATATTTACACAGCATTCATACAAATCAAGGTTTCTTAAATCAGAACATTGATACGTTCCTATTTGGTTGAACCCCAAATCATACTGACCTTAGAAGTATATTGTTTATGAAAGGAGGCCTTCTCACTGCTGAGTCCTGTTTGTACACAAGCCCGGTAAGAGGGTCACACTTACTATCAACTGTACCAATTGAATTGATTGAGAATGGTGCGATTCGTGAGCTGACCATCACTTCCCATGGTCCACTCTCTTCTCCTATCAGGTTCCTTCTTCCTCAGCTATTTATCTTTTCCACCTATCACCTCCCAGCGTCATATTTCATCCACCATCCTTCCCACTCACCTGGTCTCACATATCATTTAACAGCTTGTACTCCTTCCCTTCCTCCCACCTTCTTAATCTGAGTTTTGTCCTCTTTTTTTCAGTCCTGAAGAAGGGTCTTGGCCCAAAATATCAGCTGTTTATTCCCCTCAAAAAGATGCTGTCTGACCTGCTGAGTTCCTCCAGCAATGCTAGCATTCACTTCAAAAGGTCTAGAATACAAAAGCAGGGCATGATGCTGAAGCTTTCTAAGGCACTGGTGAGGTCTCAACTCAAGTATTGTGAACAGTTTTAGGCTTCTCATCTCAGAAAAGATGTGTTGGCATTGGAGAGGGTTCAGAGAAGGTTCACAAGGATGATTCCAGAAATGAAAGGGATAACATTCCTGAAACAAAAAAAATAAAAAAATAAAAAAAACTAAACAAAAGGGATGGAGCTTAGGAGATGATGGTGCCTAACAGCAACTCCTTTGCTTGCATCTTCAGAAACAGCTCTATTTCTATCTTTAATATCTCTATTTTCCCCTTTCAGGGTTCTTTTGAAGACTCTGACTTGGAGTTACATGCCAACTTCAGTTCTTTGCGGGAATGGAACCCACTCTCGGGGTCTCAACATTGGCTGCTATTCGATACACCAAAGACTCTGTCTAGAAGACTAGCACACCTTCAGGGTTCTGGGATTTTGTGATTCTGGATGCAGGTGGACTCGAGGTCAGTGCTGCTGCCTGGTGTGTCCTAGGAGTACACGGAAGATCAAAAGCAGCGAGCTGGCTGCTGGCTGTGTACCCAGAGACCCAAGTTCTTTAGGCACAGAGCTCAGAAGAAGCGACGCAACAGACTTTTAACATCATAAATCAGCGAGTTGTTTGTTATGTCTCCTCTCTTGCTGTGAAACGGATTACCTCTTTTTCTTACCAGGTGAACGAGTAGCCTTTGGGGTACTGCAAATCTGTGTCTTTATTGATGCTTTGCTGCATGCTTGAGTGCTCAATGGGGGGCGCCGATGCTTTTTGCTGGTGGGGGAGGGGGGGCTGCTGCTTACACGTGGGGGGGAGCTGGGGGGTGCTTTGGGGTTCTAACATTTAATTGTCGTTCATTCATTGGAGCGCTCCTCTGTTTTCGTGGATGGTTGTGAAGAAAAAGAATTTCAGGATGTATATTGTATACATTTCTCTGACATTAAATGTACCTTTGAAACTTTTGAACATTTGATAGCTGTTGGTCTGTACTCACTGGAATTTAGAAGGATGAGGGGGGATCTCACTGAAACCTCTCAAATGCTGAAAGACCTAGACAGAGTAAATGTGGAAAGGATGGTTCCCATGGTGGGGGAGTCTAGGACAAGAGGGCACAGTCTCAGGATAGAGGGGTGTCCATTTAAAATAGTGATGCGGAGACATTTCTTATGCCAGAGATTCATAAATTTGTGGAATTTATTACCACAAACAACTGTGTAGGCCAGGATGCTGGGTGTTTTTAAGGCAGAACTTGATAGGTACTTAACTGGCTACAGCATCAAAGATTACAGGGAGAAGGCTAGAGAGTGGGGCTGAGGAGGGGCAAAAAGAATCAGCCATGATTGAATGGCAGAGCAGACTCAATGGGCGAAATGGCCTAATTCTGCTCCTATCTCTTATGGTCTTACTTTGTATGTGTTGCACAAGATTTCCATTATCTGCAGAATCTCTGGTGTCAAACCTTTGCTCACTTACAACATTAACCAGCAGACTGTATTCTGAGATTGCACCAAGTGACTAAACTTTTTAGGAAAGTCTTCAACCCAGTGATATATACATTCTTCCCAGCCTGCAGTCCTGTTTTGGATTTAATCTATCATCACAGCACTATCTGACACCCTTGGAGAATGTCTGCGCTGATATCAGAGTCTGCCTTTCCATGCTGTCATGAATAGTGAACAATACAAATAGCTCTATTCTTAAATGATAAATCACAACTGCAAGTCTGTGCTTTCAGTAGAAAATGTTTGCTAGAGACTCAATTGGCTTCATAAATTGATCTGATGCCTTGAAAAATGAGCAGTCAAAATGCTAAAAATAACACCGAGGAAGGGTGGATGGTTCTAACACTAATTAGCTTCCTCAGATTTGGTTGGAAGAGTGGTTCAAACAGCACCTACATAACATCAACACTGGGTGGAAGAGTTTTGTCAGTGAGAAACTAGTCACCTCTAACTGCATTCCCTCTCAATGGGTTGATCCCCTCCGATGCTGAGTGGGGGTGGATGATCGCACTACTTTCAATCCCATCATTAACTCCTCAGAAAATGAAGTTCAAGTTCTGGTTTCATTGTCATTCAATCATACATGTGTCTACAGCTAAACAAAACAGAGTTCCCTGTGGGGCCAAGGTACAAAACACAGTACACATAGCACATACAGTCAGCAGTATATAAACTATATGCCTGCATATTGTAAGTTGTAGACAAGATTCAAGCATAGCCTAATGGAGTCAAAGACATTTACAGCAGAGAAACAGGCCCTTCAGTCCAATTTGAGCATGCCAACTAAGTTACCGATCTGAACTAGTCCTATTTGCCTGCATTTGCCGCTCATTATTCTTGCCCTCTTCACGACATGATAGAGATAAAGATTAGCTTTATTTGTAACATGTACATCGAACCCTCAACACACACTGTGAAATGCATCATTTTGCATCGATGACCAACACAGACTGAAGATGTGCTGGGGGCAGACTGCCAGTGTCGCCATGCTTCTGGCGCCAACGTAGCATGCCCACAACTTACTAACCTGAACCTTTGGAATGTGTGAGGAAACTGGAACACTCGAAGGAAACACAAGCAGTCACAGGGAGAATGTACAGTGAGAAATGAACCCATATTGCTAATCAATAGTGCTGTAAAGTGTTATGCTACCTACTATACTACTGTGCTGCCATCTTCAGGGTTCCCTGAACATTTACATGAAAGTCAGTGTGTTCCTCAGTACCCACTAAGAACTTGTTATTCATTGTGTATTCTTTCCCAAAGTGCATCATCTCACATTTATAAAACCATAACTCATAGCAGCAGAATTGGCCATTCAACCCATCAAGTCTGCTTTGCCATTTGATCGTGTCTGATATATTTTCCCCTTAACCCCATGGCAGGTGGCAGATGCACCTACACAAATGGCACTCAATGTTTTGGGTTAAGTTTCATAAGATTGCTAATTATGGAGACATTGGTAAATTGGGATTGGTTTCTCATTGTCATATGTACTGACATACAGTGAAAAATTTGTTTAGCATGCCATCCATGCAAATCATTTCATCATATCAGTACACTGAAGGGAAAACAATAACAAAATGAAGAATAAGCATTTCCGGTGACATCATTGTCGAGAATGGCAGCTTAAGTCACTAGCTCCTCCGGAAAAATGCGTATTAAGCCCCATTAACCCATCAAATATAATAATTTTCAAAAAATATTTGAACTGAAAAGAGGGGCAAGAGTGGGGAGAAGAAATGGAAATTTAAAAAGTGACTTTTTAAATGGAAATTAAAAAAGCCTGCATCCGAGAGGAGTGCAGCGAGCGGCTCTCTGACCTGACCGCGTGCTAGCGAGGCAGCTGCTGGGCCTCGTTCAGTCAAAGTGGCAAATGTCTTTGAAATCCTGAAAGAAATAATGGAGGTCCAGAAAGATATAAAGCAGCAGCTCCGTGATATTAAGGCAGAGCTCGCCAGCATTAATCAAAAAATAGCGGTGGCAGAGACTCACATTGAGAAGGGGGAAGATCGCGTTCAAAACGTGGAACGGATACTGAGCAAGACAATAAAAATAATACATCACCAAGAAGGTAAACTGCTTGACCTGGAGGAAAGATCACGGCGGAAAAATATCAGATTCTACAACGTTCCCGAAGGAGTGGAGGGCCCGTCTATGACGGAGTTTGTCGGAAAGTTACTGCGGGACGCGCTGGAGCTTCCCCCGGCTATGAAGCTGGAAGTCGAAAGAGCACACCGCGCGTTAGTCCCAAAACCTACCCAGGATAGAAAGCCATGATCAATTATAATTAAATTCCTTCGGTACAGCACCAAGGCGGAGATTCTACGAAGGGCCTGGGGTAAGAAGAGAGTGTTTTTAGAGGATAAATTAATATATTTCAACCAAGATTACCCCCCCCCGCGGTCCTCCACAAATGCAAAGAATACTCTGAAGTATAGCGAGTAGTAAAGCAAAATCTTTACATAAGAAAGTTAATACACTTTTTGAGGATGTTGGTTTAATTGATATATGGAGGGACCTTTTCCCTGACAGAAGGGATTACACTCATTATTCTGCTCCACATTCTGTATATACAAGAATAGACTATTTCAGAACATTTGGAAAAGACAAAGACAAAATAAACACCTGTGGAATTGGGACAATAGATGTAGGTGACCATGCACCTATATATTTATCTGTTGATTTTGACCTACAACCAAAGAATACTATTTGGAAACTAAATTCAAGTCTACTCAATGATCCATACTTTAAGGAACAAATTAAAAAAGAAATTGGTCTCTACTTAGAATTTAATGATAATGGAGAGGTTTCACCTCCCATTTTATGGGATACTCTGAAGGCAGTCTTAAGAGGGAAAATTATAGCGATATCTTCATATAAGAAAAAAATAAGGAATAAAACATTAGAGGAATTACAAAATAGGCTGAAGGAACTAGAGAAAAAACACAAATTGAATTTGGCACAGGATACATTAGGGGAAATTAAAAGAATTGGGAATGAAATAAATAATTTGGCTACGCAAGAAATCAGGAAAAACTTAATGTTTCTGAAACAGAGACCATATGAAAGTGGGTCGAAATCTATGAAAATACTGGTGTGGAAACTGAAAAAAAAGATACCAGAAAATACAATTCATAGAATTAGGGACCCAAGAACGAAAATGATAAAAAATAAGCTAAGTGAAATTCAAGAAGCTTTTGAAGTGTTTTACAAAACGCTATGTTCCAAAGTTCCAGGGGGAAGCATAACCCAAATTGACACCTTCTTGAATTCTCTAGAGTTACCCACTTTAAGCGAAGAACAAAATAGAAGGATGATTGCTGACATAACTGAAGTTGAATTAAAAGCTGCAATTAGTAGGCTTAAATTAAGCAAGTCACCAGGATCAGATGGGTATACGGCAGAGTGGTACAAAGAATTTAAAAATGAGTTAATTCCTGTTTTACTCCCCACACTAAACTGGGCTCTAAAAAAGTCACAAATGCCACCCAGTTGGAAGGAAGTGATAATCTCAGCTATACTGAAAGAAGGCAAGGATAAAATGGAATGCGGGTCATTTAGACCAATATCCGTTCTTAATGTAGATTATAGGTTATTTACCTCCATCATGGCCAAATGATTAGAGGAGTTTCTACCCATACTGATACGTAATGATCAGACAGGTTTTATACAACAACACCAGACTCAAGACAATATACGAAGGACACTTCACATTATGGATCATATACAAAAAATAAAATTGAAGCAATAGTAATAAGCGTGGACGCTGAAAAAGCATTTGATTTGGTTAATTGGAATTTTCTTTACAGAGTTTTACATAGATTTGGTTTCCAAGACACAATTATTAAAACTATACAGACACTATATGACAATCCTACAGCTAGGATTAAAATCAATGGATATTTATCAAATAGTCTTACCCTAGAAAGGGGCACGAGACAGGGTTGTGCATGGTCACCACTACTCTTCGCACTATATCTGGAACCATTAGCTCAATACATCAGACAAAATGAAGATATCAGGGGAATTACTATTAAAGGGACAGAGCATAAATTGGCTTGTTATGCGGATGACATTTTGATCTATCTAGGGCAACCAACATACTCTTTACCTAAATTGATGCAATCCTTTGAACAATATGGTCAATTATCAGGATACAAGATCAACATAGATAAAACCCAATTACTTTCATATAACTATAGCCCACCAAAAGAAATTGAAAGTTGATACCCCTGGGCATGGCACACAGAGTCTTTCAAATATTTGGGCATCATTATGCCAAAAGATCTGGCAAAATTATCAGAATGTAATTATCAGCCTCTATATAAAAAAATTAAGGAAGATGTGGCAAGATGGAGCCTGATTCCTTTTCTCAGTTTCAGTTCAAGGATTGAGTCTATTAAAATGAATATACTGCCCAGACTGTTATATCTCTTTCAGACCCTACCAATAGGGATTGATCAAAATCAATTTAATGAATGGAACAAGATGCTATCAAGGTACATTTGGCAGGGTAAAAGGCCTAGAGTTCTTCTCAAAACTTTGCAATTAGCAAAGGAAAAGGGGGGATGGGGCTTGCCTTCTCTTAGAGATTATTATTTTGCAGCACAGTTGAGAGCTGTGATATGTTGGTGCAACCCATCATATGATGCTCAATGGAAAAACATTGAGGAGCGGGTACTTCCCATCCCCATACAAGCAATTTTAGCTGATAACAACCTGCAAAGGTACATAAATACTATTGATAACCCATGGGTGAAATTGACTCTTAAAATATGGAAAACCACTATAAAAGAATATAATCTAGAGGGAGATATTGCAATTCTTAAATGGTGTGCATACGACTCTGATTTTACACCAAATAAATTGGATGCTAGATTTAAGGACTGGACAGCTAAAGGAATAACAGTTCTTTGCAACATAATGAAAGAAGGAACACTGGTCAGTTTTGAAATGCTTAAAGAGAAACACAATAGAAAAACAAGATTTTTATCGGTATTTACAGATGTGACAATATGTTAATAAGACGCTTAAAAATGTAACCAAGGCAAATACATGCTTGATAGAGCTCTTTAGAAAAGCATATAATTCAGATAATGGTAGTAGAATAATTTCAAGCATGTATAAGGGGCTGTCAAATCTTAAAACACATTCGACTTCATACATTAAAATAAAACAAAATGGGAGAAGGAAGGAGGGATAATTATATCTGAGGAAGAATGGACAACAGTATGGAGATATCAATGGAAGTGTACTAATTCACAGAAATGGAGGGAGTTTGGATGGAAAAACTTGATAAGGTATTTTATTACACCCTCTCAGAAATCCCATTATGATAGTAACCTCCCTGTTTGCTGGAAAAATTGTGGAAATCAAAATGCAAATCATTATCATATTTTTTGGGACTGCCCTGTAATCAAAAACTATTGGAGGGGGATACACAATGCCCTACAAGACATCTTTAAATGTGAAATACCCTTGGAGAGTAAGACCATATATTTTGGATATATACCTCAAGAATGGTTGAAAAGAGATAAATATTTAATGAATATACTTTTGATGGCTGGTAAAAAGACTCTTACTAGGAAATGGTTATCACAGGAGAGCCCAACTTTAAATACAGGGATGGAAATTACAATGGACATTTACAAAATGGAGAAGATAACAGCATCTGTTAATCATAAGCTGGAACAATTTGATTCATACTGGGAAAAATGGTTTAACTACATAATGTCTCATAGGCCTGATTTTATTCTCACAAATCAATGAATCTGTTGTAAAAGAAAAGATCACTCCCTACTTGTACATAGTTCTTTCCTTTTGCTTGATTTTTCTTTTCACTCTTTTCTTTAAGTGTATACCCCAGATAAATACTTTGTGGAGATTTTGTGATATATATGATTATATGATATATATGTACAATGTCTGAAATACATCTTATGGAAATGTTTGTTTGATGAACTTCAATAAAAAAATAAATTACAAAATGAAGAATAAAGTGTTACAGTTACAGAGAAAGTGCAGTGCAGGCAGACAATAAGGTGCAAGACCATGGTGAAGTAGATTGTGAGGACTAGAACCCATTCTTATTATACTATGGGATAGTTCAATAGTCTTACAATGGGATGGAAGATTCCCTGGAGCCTTGTGGTATGTGCTTTTGTAAAATATAGTCATGACGAGGTGGTGATACGTCTCTATTAAAGCATGTGTAAGAAACTCCTTCACTCTTGGGTGTAGCCCCCACTGATCAGGGTCACGTGAAGCCATGGGAGCAGGTGGTGGATGGTCGAATGAGCAGCCGGTGCAGATCACAAGTCCTGGTTAAGTGACCACTGACGCCAAGCAGACAATAATGGCTGAGATCACCCATCTTGTAAAGACACTGCCCAGAAGAAGGCAATGGCAAACCACTTCTGTAGAAAAATTTGCCAAGAAATATATGTTGGTCATGGATAGAGAAAAGAATAAGAACAAAAGTGTGAAGGAGGTATTAATGACAGATGGAAGACCATGATTACCCATGTCATACAACATGGCACATAATACTGATGAGTCATGAAGATCAGCATTCCCTTAAACAGTGACCAGACTACACATGGTGCTGTGGAACATCTGAACAGCATACAATGTGGAATGCCATTCAGGCGAGCGAGTCAACGGTGACACTCAGATCAATCCAATCAGACCCACTCCTATATTTGTTTTTACAAATGGCCTTACAAAAAGCAACCTGTATTTAAATGCATGTAGCATTCGGAATAAGGTGGACAAACTCGTGGCGCAATTAGAGATTGGTTAGTATGATGCTGTGGGCATCTCTGAGTCATGGCTGAAAGAAGGCCATAGTTGACAGCGTAACATCAAAGGATTTACTTTGTATCGAAAGGACAGGCAGGAAGGCAAAGGCGGTGCTGTGGTTTTGTTGGTAAGAGATGGAATCACATCTTTAGAAAGAGGTGGCATAGGGTCAGTGAATGTTGAATCTTTGTGGGTAGAGTTACGTAAAAAAAACATTCTGGGAATCATATATAGGCCTCCAAATAGTAGCCATGATGTGGGGTTGAGTCTGCCAAGTGAGCTGGAAAGGGCATGTAATAAGGGTAATGACACAATTGTAATTGGGGACTTCAATATGCAAGGGAATTGGGAAAATCAGGTTGGTGTCAAATCGCAAGAGAGGGAATTTGTTGCATGCCTATGAAATGTCTTTTTAGATCAGCTTGTACTTCAGCCTACTTGGGAAAGGTAATCTTAGATGAGGTGTTGTGTATTATTAGGGAGCTTCATGTAAAAGATCACTTAGGAGGCAGTGATCATAATATGATTGAATTCATACTACAATTTGAGAGGGAGAAGCATAAGTCACATGCATCAGTATCAGTATCACGATGGAATAAAGGGAATTACAGACTCATGAGAGAGGAGTTTGCCCAGGTGGATTGAAAGAGAATACTGGTGAAGATGACAGCAGAGCAGAGATGGCTGAAGTTTCTGGGAATAGTTCACAAGGCAGAGGACAGATATGTCTCACAGAAGTTCTCAATTGGCAGGAGTAGTCAACCATGACAGACAAGGGAAGTTAAGGACTGCATAAAAGCCAAGGAAAGGGCATATAAGGTAGCAGAAGTGAGTGGAAAGTTGGATGATTGGAAAGCTTTTAAAATCCAACAATAGGCAATAAAAAAATCTGTAAGAAGGGAAATGATGTAAAATGAGGGCAAAATAGCTTATAATATAAAGCAGGATACAATGTTTTTTTTCAATTATATAAAGAGTAAAAGGGAGATGAGAGCTGATATTGGACCACTGGAAAATGATGCTGGTGAGGTAGTAATGAGGGACAAAGAAATGGCAGCTAAACTTAATGAGTACTTTGCATCTGTCTTCACTATGGAAGACACTAGCAGTGTGCCAGAGGTCCATAAGTGTCAAGGAAAGCCATTGCTATTACAAAGGTAAAAGTTCTAGGCAAACTCAAAGATATTAAGGTGGATAAGGGTCCTGACAAAGGGTCTCGGCCCGAAACGTTGACTGCTCGTTTCCACAGATGCTGCCCGACCTGCTGAGTTCCCCCAGCTTGTTTGTATGCGTTAAGGTGGATAAGTCACCTGGACCAGATGGACTACATCCCAGAGTCCTGAGAGAGGTTGCTGAAGATATAACGGGTACATTGGTCATGATCTTTCAAGAATCACTTGATTCTGGCATGCTCCCAGAGAACTGAAAGATTGCAAATATCACTCTACTCTTTAAGAAGGGAGGAAGGCAAAAGAAAGGAAATTATAGACCAATTAGCCTAACCTCAGTGGTTAGGAAAGCGTCGGAGTCTATTACTAAGGATGACGTTTTGGGGTACTTGGAGACTAATGATGAAATAAGTCAAAGTCAGCATGGTTTCTGTCAAGGGAAATCTTGCCTGACAAATCTGTTAGAGTTCTTCAAGGAAGTAACAAGTAAGGTGGACAAAGTAGAGGCAGTGGATGTCACTTACTTGGATTTTCAGAAGGCATTTGATAAGGTGCCACACATAAAGCTGCTTAGCAAGATAAAGTCTTATGGTGTTACAGGAAAGATACTGGCATGGATAAAGGAATGGCTGACAGGCAGGAGGCACTGAGTTGGATTAAAGGGGGCCTTTTCTGGTGACGAGTGGTGTTCCTCAAGGGTCAGTACTGGGACCACTACTTTTCACATTGTTTGTCAATGATTTGTATAAATCATTGTTGCATAAATCATGTGTTGGTGCGTGGCCAAGTGGTTAAGGCATTGGTCTAGTGGCTAGTTCGAGCTCAGCTAGGCAGCGTGTTGTGTCCTTGAGCAAGGCATTTAACCACACATTGCTCTGTGACGACACCGGTGCCAAGCTGTATCCCTTGGACAACAATGGTGGCGTGGAGAGGGGAGACTTGCAGCATGGGCAACTGCCAGTCTCCCATACAACCCTGCCCAGGCCAGCGCCCTGGAAACTTTCCAAGGCACAAATCCATGGTCTCTCGAAACTAATGGATGCCTATGTCTAATGGAATTGATGCCTTTGTGGCAAAGTTTGTGGATGATATGAAGATAGCTGGAGGGGTAGGTAGTGCTAAGAACTTATAGACAAATTGGAAAAATGGGCAAAAAATGGCAGATGGAATACAGTGTTGGGAAATGAGTGATAATGCATTTTGGGAAAAGGAACAATAGTGCGGACTATTATCTAAATGGGGAGAAAATTCAAACATCAGAGGTGCAGCGGGACTTTTGAAAGACTCCCGGAAGGTTAATTTATGGGTTGAGTTTGTGATAAAGAAGGCAAATGCAATGTTGGCATTTATTTCAAGGAGAATAGAATATGAAAGCAAGAAAATAACACTGAGGCTTTAGAAGATGCTGGTCAGACCACACTTGGAGTATTGTCAACAGTTTTGGGCTTTGTATCTCAGAAAGGATGTGTTGTCATTGGGGAGAGTGCAAAGAAGGTTCACAAGGATGATTCCAGAATTCCGGGAATGAAGGGGTTAACTTGTGAGGAGTTTTTGGCAGCTTTGGGCCTGTACTCACTGAAATTTAGAAGAATGCGGTGGGGGGTGATCTCATTGAAATCTACTGAATGTTGAAAGGTCTAGATAGAGTGGAAGTGGAGAGGATGTTTCCTATGGTGGGGGTTTCCAGAACCAGAGAGCACAGCCTCAAAATTGAATGGTGACCCTTTAGAACAGAGGCAAGGGGGAATTTTTTTGCCAGAGAGTAGTGAATCTGTGGAATACTTTGCCACAGACTGCGGTGGAGGCCGAGTCCGTGGGTATATTTAAGGAGGCAGCAGTTGATAGTTTTCTGACCGGTCAGGGCATCAAAGGATATGGTGAGAAGGCAGGTGTATGGGGTTGAGTGGCATCCAGGATCAGTCGTGATGGAATGGTGGAGCAAACTCGATGGACTGAATGGCCTAATTCTGCTCCTATGTCTTATGGTTTGACTTATTTCTCAATAATTTACTTTATACACCTTCTCGTCCACCCTACGCATTACCCAGTCGAACCTCCTGCTCTACCATTCAGAGCCAAGGTAATTTACAGTAGCTGTTTAACCTTCCAAACTTGCACTTCTTTGGAAAATGAGAGGGACACCAGAGAAGTTGGAGAAAACGCATACGGTCAGAGGGAGTATGTTTAAGCCCCACACAACCTGCACAGGATCTCAGGAGTGAACTGAAGTCACTTTAATTGTGTTACAAATGTGCCACTGTGCTGACCAAAAAGTAGTCATTGTCCCTCTCAACAGATTCGTATGCCTGATAAATTTATAAGACCATAAGACAAAGGAGCAGAATTACCTGTACCTTGGTACATGTGACCAATATAAACACATCAAAATACCAAGGAGAAAGATCACAACTCCATATTATGAGTGGAAAGAGATTCACTTTAAAAGAAATATGGAACATAAAACAGTACAGCACAATACAGGCCCTTTGGCCCACAATGTTGTGCCAACCCTTTAATCTACTCCAAGATCAATTCAACTCTTCCCTCCTACTCTCATCATGTGCCGAAGAGTTTCTTAAACGTCTCTAATGTGTCTACCTCTACCGGTACCCCCGCCAGTGCATTCCATGTAGATACCACTCTCTGTGTAAACAACCTACCCCTGACATCCCCTTCCATACTTTTCTCATATCAGCTTAAAATTATGCCTTCTTGTATTCACCATGGGGAAAAGATGCTGGCAATTCACTATCGATTCCACTTATGAGGTACACTGTTTTGTAGAGAAAGTCAGTGAGACATAGAGTCATAGTCATAGTCAGAGAGAGCTGCAGTACAGAAACAAGGAGCATTAGACACAGGAACACAGTTAGGCCTTTTGCCCATCGAGTTGCTCTGCCATTCCATCATGACTGATTTATTTTCTTTCTCAACTCATTCTCCCGTCTTCTCCCCTTAACCTTTGGCGCCTTGACTAATTCTGAACCTATCAACCTCTCCTTTAAATATACCCAATGACTCAGCCTCCACAGCCATCTGTGGCAATCAGTTCTAGATTCATCACCCTCTGGCTAAAGAAATTACTCCTCATCTCTGTTCTAAATGGACGTCCCTCTAGCTGATCCAGAAAATATGGAATTAAGGGAGTAAATGCGCCAGTTGAGGTCTTCGAAAGGTCATTTCATTAGGGAGCAACACCTCACATTCCACTCGCGTAGTCTCCAACCTAACTATGTCAACATCAAATTCTCTAACCAGTTAATTTCTCCCCCTCCTGCTTCTTTCATTTTCCATTCCACATTCTGTTTCCCCTCTTACCCCTTCTCTCCTCTTACCTCTTTTCTCCTCCCTCGGGTTCCCATCCTCCTTCCCTTTCTCCCATGGTCTACTCTCCTCTCCCATCAGATTCCTTCTCCAGTCCTTTACCTTTTCCTTTCCCAGCTTCATACTTCATCGCCCCCTCCTCTACCCACTTAACTGTCTCCTCTCCTGGTCTCACCTGTCACCAATGCTCCCTCTAATTTGTAATGACCGGTGTGCGCAAAAATCTTGTGCTGTGCAATTTGTTGCCCAATGATAACAATACGTGCTCACTGAATAATTTCTTCAATAAAAACAGTATAAATAAGCCAGTTCTCAAATCTGAAGACAAATCGTCACAAACTCCATGTTGTTAACACTGTCCACATCAGAAAGTGGAAAAAGAAATGTGATTGTGTACGATAGTGAAATAAACTTAACCAATGAGGTAGAGGGAGACAACCATTTGCACGCAGTTTAAATTCCTTTGTGCACTAGCAGAGAAAGAGGTGTGCACGCGCACACCTTAGAGGGAACATTACCTATCACCATCCAGCTTGCACTCTTCCCTTCCCCCACCTTCTCAATCTGGCTTCTGCCTCCTTCCTTTGCAGTCCTGATCAAGGATCTCAGCCAGAAACATCAACTGCTTATTCTCCTCCATAAATGCTACCTGACCTGCTGAGTTCCTCCAGCATCATGTGTGTGTTGCTCTGGATTTCCAGCATCTGCAGAATCTCAGTGGTTCAGGTTGAGGACTGAGATTGAAGAGGGAAGACGCCCAGTGTAGAGAGAGGAGATGGAGGCTGATATGTGGGCCAAGAGATGATTGTGACCAAGGAAAGGTGAAGGATGATGGGCAGATGGAGCCAGGTGGGGTGGGGAAGGGGGTGGAGATGGGAGACAGAGGCAGAAGTACCAAGGAACTAAATGTGTAAAATCTACTCTCACCTGGTAAATTCCCTGTAACCGTGCCCTCGCTGTAACCAAGAGAGATTCGGCTCAAGCTTCAGGTGGAAGAACCTGCCATCTGCATCTGCTCTGTAAACGATGTGTTCAGAGGTCTGGGTTTCAGCAGTTGTATCAGGGAACAGGCCAGCAGGCTGATTACTCAATAACATGAGGAAACCACTCACTGAAGAGGAAGGTTCCTACATTGAAGAATAGCAAAGATTGAACATAGAGAGCAATTTTAAGCTATCCATCTGGAATCCACATATCTAATCATCCTTCCCTCTACTCTTATTGGAAGGAGCCTCCATCCTGATGGTATGAATGTTGATTTCTCCTTCCAGTAAAAAAATCCTCCCCCTCCCCTCTTCTTCTATTCCCCACTCTGGCCTCTTACCTCTTCTCACCTGCCTATCAACCTCCTTCCCCTCCCCGATGCCCTCCTTCCCTTTCTCCTAAGCTCTACTCTCTTTTTACTATCAGATTCTTTCATCTCCAGCCCTTTATCTTTCACACTCACCTGGCTTCACCTATCACTTTCAAGCTATCCTCGTTCTCCTCCCCTACTTTTTGTATTTTAGCATCTTCCCCCTTCCTTTCTAGTTCTGAAGAAGGGTCTCAGGCCAAAACATCGACTGCTTGTTCATTTCCATGGATGCTGCCTGGTCTGCTGAATTCCTCCTGCATTTTGTGTGTGCTGTATTGAATAATGTCTTAAGCTAGAGCATACTTTTAGAAGCATACAACATTTGCCATAACACAACCTTTCTGCTCACCTTCTCAGCAGTTAGCTGGGTGGATCCATCTTGATACACCATGGTTAAAATGATGCCAGCTGCACGAGCCACCTCCTCCAGCACCTGGGGCCTTTGATCAGAATCCAGTCTGATCAGATCACAGATCTGTGGCCGTGACCGTAGTTCTGCAGAGTCCAAGCCTTTGGTGGTAGGATCGTGGTGCTCCTTCGCCCTGCCATCCAGCACAGGTTGCTTTGCCGTGCTCATGTTTGCTGGCTTCTCCCTTTTCCTTTTGAGGCAATTATCCTTCTTCTCCTCCTGGACTGAACTGAGTCTCCCTGTTAAAGATGTTAGTGTCTTGTTTAGCCCTGGGAGTCCCAAGTACTGGTTCACTAGGGACCCCTGCTGTGCCAGAGTACCATGCTGCTGTACAGAATCCGCTTGGTCCCTACAGACAGCCGCACCATGACGCTTCCCATCGAACCGAAAGTTGCCCCATTCTTCTGGAGATTCATTAGCAGCCAGATCGTTCACAAGCTGCACAGGCGTGTGTTCTGATTGGCTGCCCAAATCTGTTTTCTGTTGTGAAATAAAAATCCGCATTTGTTTCTTGCGCACATGTGTATACATAACTTAGTGTATAAAGCTGTGGAGGTGTAGCCATTGGCACAATGCCTTTACAGCCGAGGGATCCAAAGTTCGGAGTTCAATTTTGGTGACATCTGTAAGAATGCTTGCACGACCTTCCCGTGTGCACATGAGTTTCCCCAGGGTGCTTTGGCTTCCTCCCACAGTCCAAAAACTTACTAGTTAGTAGGTTAACTGGACATTGTAAATTATCCTTTGATTAGACAAGGGTTAAATAGGTGGGGTGCTGGGCAGCATGGCTCAGTGGGCCAGAAGGGCCTGTTCCACACTACATCTCTAAAAGAACCATAAAGGGCATGGAAAGGGTCTTCTTTTCCCAGGGAAACAGAATAGAAAATTAGAGGGCATAGAGTTAAGGTGAAAGTAGAAAGATTTATAAAGGACCTGAGAGGCAACTTCTTCACACAGAGTGGTGGAAAGATGGAAAAAGCTGCCAGATGAAGTGATTGAGACGGCACAGTAGCAGAGTGGTTAGCATATGTAATGCTTTCCAGTGCTAGCTAGAAGATCGGAGTTCAAATACACCTCTGTAAGGTCATAAGACATAGAAGCACTATTTGGCCACTCAGCCCATCGAGTCTGTTCCGCCATTCATTCATGGCTGATTTATTATCCCTCTTAACCCTTCTCCCCATAACCTTTGACCCCCTTACTAACCAAGAACTTATTAGCCTCCACTTTAAATATACCCAATGATTTGGCCTCTACAGCTGTCCGTGGCAATGAATTCCACAGTTTACCACCTTATGGCTAAAGAATTTCCTTCTCATCTCTGTTCTAAATGGATGTCCCCCTATTCTGAAGCTGTGCTTTCTGGTCCTAAACTCCCCTATTATCTCCATAACCATTCTATCTAGGACTTTCAATACTGTCTGTAAGGAGTTCATATGTTCTCTCCAATACCGTGTAGGTTTCCTCCAGGTGCTCCAGTTTCCTTCCACATTAGAACATAGAATAGTACAGCAAATTACAGGCCCTTCAGCCCACAATGTTGTGCCGACCCTTAAACCCTGCCTCCCATATAACTCCCCACTTTAAATTCCTCCATATACCTGTCTAGTAGTCTCTTAAATTTCACTAGTGTATCTGCCTCCACCATGACTCCTCCAGTGCATTCCATGCACCAACCACTCTCTGAGTAAAAAACTTCCTCTAATATCCCCCTTGAACTTCCCTCCCCTTACCTTAAAGCCATGTCCTCTTGTATTGAGCAGTGATGCCCTGGGGAAGAGGTGCTTGCTGTCCACTCTACCTATTCCTCTTAATATCTTGTATACCTCTATCATGTCTCTTCTCATCATCCTCCTCTCCAGAGAGTAAAGCCCTAGCTCCCTTAATCTCTGATCATAATGCATACTCTCTAAACCAGGCAGCATCCTGGTAAATCTCCTCTGTACCCTTTCCAATGCTTTCACATCCTTCCTATAGTGAGGCGACCAGAACTGGACACAGTACTCCAAGTGTGGCCTAACTAGAGTTTTATAGAGCTGCATCATTACATCGCGTCTCTTAAACTCTATCCCTCAACTTATGAAAGCTAACACCCCATAAGCTTTTTTAACTACCCTATCTTCCTGTGAGGCAACTTTCAGGGATCTGTGGACATGTACCCCCAGATCCCTCTGCTCCTCCACACTTCCAAGTATCCTGCCATTATCTTGTACTCTACCTTGGAGTTTGTCCTTCCAAATTGTACCACCTCACACTTCTCTGGGTTGAACTCCATCTGCCACTTCTCAGCCCACTTCTGCATCCTATCAATGTCTCCCTGCAATCCTCAACAATACTCTACGCTATCTACAACACCAACCTTTGTGTCGTCTGCAAACTTGCCAACCCACCCTTCTACTCCCACTTCCAGGTCATTAATAAAAATCACGAAAAGTAGAGGTCCCAGAACCGATCCTTGTGGGACACCACTAGTCACAACCCTCCAATCCGAATGTACTCCCTCCACCATGACCCTCTGCTTTCTGCAGGCAAGCCAATTCTGAATCCACCTGGTCAAACTTCCCTGGATTCCATGCCTTCTGACTTTCTGAATAAGCCTGCCGTGTGGAACCTTATCAAATGTCTTACTAAAATCCATGTAGATCACATCCACTGCACTACCCTCATCTATATGCCTGGTCACCTCCTCATATCACACTTGTTAGATATGATCTGCCCTTCACAAAGCCATGCTGTCTGTCCCTGATCAGACCATGATTCTCTAAATGCCCATAGATCCTATCTCTAAGAATCTTTTCCAACAGCTTTCCCACCACAGACATAAGGCTCACTGGTCTGTAATTACCCGAACTACCCCTACTACCTTTTTTGAACAAAGGGACAACATTTGCCTCCCTCCAATCCTCCAGTACCATTCCCGTGGACAACGAGGACATAAAGATCCTAGCCAGAGGCTCAGCAATCTCTTCCCTCGCCTCATAGAACATAGAACCATAGAACATTACAGCACAGAACCAGGCCTTTTGGCCCTTCTTGGCTGTGCCGAAACATTTTTCTGCCTAGTCCCACTGACCTGCACCTGACCCATATCCCCTCCATACACCTCTCATCCATGTACCTGTCCCAAGTTTTTCTTAAATGTTAAAAATGAGCCTGCATTTAACAATTTCATCTGACAGCTCATTCCACACTCCCACCACTCTCTGCGTGAAGAAGTCCCCCCCACAATGTTCCCTTTAAACTTTTCCCCCTTCACCCTTAACCTATGACCTCTGGGTTTTTTTCTCCCCCTAGCCTCAGTGGAAAAAGCCTGCTTGCATTCACTGTATCTAAACCCATCATAATTTTATATACCTCTATCAAGTCTCCCCTCATTCTTCTATGCTCCAAGGAATAAAGTCCTAACCTATTCAACCTTTCTCTGTAACTCAGTTTCTCAAGTCCTGGCAACATCCTTGTAAACCTTCTCTGCACTCTTTTAACCTTATTAATATTCTTCCTGTAATTCGGTGACCAAAACTGCACACAATACTCCAAATTCGGCCTCACCAATGCCTTATACAACCTCACTTGTAGATCCTATCTCTTAGTACTCCTTCCAATGATTTACCTACTAGCGACGTCAAACTTACTGGCCTACAATTTCCCGGATTACTTTTAGAGCCTTTTTTAAACAACGGAACAACATGAGCTATCCTCCAATCCTCCAGCACCTCACCTGTAGATATCGACATTTTAAATATATCTGCCAGGGCCCCTGCAATTTCAACACTAGTCTCCTTCAAGGTCCGAGGGAATACCCTGTCAGGTCCTGGGGACTTACCAACTCTTATTTGCCTCAAGATACCAAGCACCTCCTCCTCTTCAATCTGTGGAGCAGCCTGGGGAATATTCCGTCAGGCCCTGGGGACTTATCCATCCTAATGTATTTTAACAACTCCAACACCTCCTCTCTCTTAATATCAACATGTTCCAGAACATTAACCTCACTCATATTGTCCTCACAGTCATCAAGTTCCCTCTCATTGGTGAAAACCGAAGAGAAGTATTCATTGAGGACCTCGCTCACTTCCACAGCCTCCAGGCACATCTTCCCACCTTTATCTCTAATCGGTCCTACCTTCTCTACTGTCATCCTTTTGTTCTTCACATAATTGAAGAATGCCTTGGGGTTTTCCTTTACCCTACTTGCCAAGACCTTCTCCTGCCCCCTTCTTGCTCTCCTTAGCCCCTTCTTAAGCTCCTTTCTTGCTACCCTATATTCCTCAATAGACCCATCTGATCCTTCTAAAGACAGAGTTTAAAGTTAGTCAGGAGTGGGCATGCTATGTTGGTACCAAAAGCATGGTGATCTTTGCAAGCTGCCACCCAGCACTCCTTGGACTGTTTTGGACATTGACAGAAAAAAGCGCATTTCACTGTAGTTTTTGATGGTTTGACGCACATGAGAAGTAAGGCTAATCTCACAATTGGAACAGTTAAAAATATACTGGAACATGGATAGGAAAGAATTAGCAAGACAGAGGCCAAACACAAGCAAATGGGATTATTAGATGGTTGGCATGAAGAGGTTAGGCTGAATGGCCTGTTTTAGCACTGTATGACTCTGATTCTATACACAAGGAGAAGGTAGAACAGAGATTGGTGAAAATACTCAGCTAGTTGGGTCCCATCTATAGAGAAAAAGGGGGAAACAAGCCAGAATAAGTAGATGGGGGAGGGGAAGGACTACAAGTTGGTAGGTGATAGGTGAGGCCAGGTGAGGAGGAAGTTAGGTGGGTGGGGGAGAGATGATGAAGTAAGAAGCTCAGAGGTGATATGTGGAAGAGGTAAAGGGCTGAAGAAGAAGGGATCTGATAATGAGAGGATACGGGACCATGGGAGAAAGGGAAGGAGGAGAGGCCCCAGAGATGGCAATGGGCAGGTGAGGAGAAGGGAAGGGGTGAGAGGGGAACCAGAATAGGGAATGTAAGAAGAGAGAAGGAGGAGAATAGGACAGAAATTCCCAGTAGTTAGAGAAATTGATGCTCATGCCATCAGGTTGCAGGCTACCCAGATGGAGTATGAAGTGTTTCTCTTCATGCAGCAGTACAGGAGGCCATGTATATAGACACAGATTCAGCAAAACGTCATCATGCCAGTTGTAGCAAGCATGAACTAAACACCCACAATCAACCAATCACAGCAACAGTGAAAGGTGCAAAATCCACAGTGGTCACTTCAAACTTCCCCTCAGTACTGAGAGGTAAGAACCATGTGGTTATCATGATATAATACAATTTTGGCACTTACCGGTGTCTCAGTTACATGCAATTCCTTTATGCTGAGGGGAGTTTTGGGTACAGTATAGACAATTTCACTTCCTTTAACAAATGAGAGAAAATATTTTTTCAAAGTGCTATAGAACTATTAAAACAAAAAAATTCACACCATCTTAAAAGTTTCTTCCCCCAAGCAGTTAATCTAATTAACAATTCTAGTTAGCCCCCCCACCCCCTCTATCGATTAACCCCTTCACTGCAACATAATCACTTTAAACCACTGTTTATAATGCTTTTTACATGTTGATATTTATGTATCTATGCACATTTTATTCCATATCTACTGTTTAACCTCTAAGTTTATATGTTATATAATTCTTTATTCTTATAACTGTTGAATATGGTAGGTTTTATTGCACGTCATGTCAATGCACCACAGCAAATTCCTAACACATGTAAATGTATACGGTGAATAAAGTTGATCCTTGATTCTTGGTCCTTCTAAAGCCATGAATGAACGGTGGAGCAGACACAATGGGCTGAATGGCCCATTCTGCTCTGAAGCCTTCTGGTCATTGCTGTGGACCTTGCTCCAGATTACAGCATCTACAGGCTCTTCTATCTCCACTCTACACCTGGCATCTTCTGAATTGTCCATAGCTTTATTGGCAGGTGGAAAACAGCACACCGTACCCCACCACGTGGCTGCCCCCCTTCATAGCAGGCTGCGACCAGAACAGATTGATGCAATTTATTATTTTATTGAACTATTACAGCCTGGGGTGTTAGAGTGAGTTCAGTTCCAACGCCATATTTAGGAACTTTGTGCATCCTTCCCGTGAACGCATGGATTTCCTCCCACAGCCAAAAGATGTACTGGTTAACTGGTCATTGTAAATTGTCATGTGATTAGGCTATGGGTAAATAGATAGGTTGTGGCTCATTGGGCCAGAAGACCCTGTTCCACTCTATATCTCTAAATAAATAAAAATAAATAAATACACATAGTTCTGTATAATATGCATTTAAATAACACTAAGTGTATTAGTGGACTGCATTACTGATAACAATTTCAATTGGTAACTTGCCCCACAATAATCAGGCACCATCATCTCACAAGAATACTGGCTGCAGTTTCACCATGGGGAGGCCATTTTAGAGTGATATTTTGGAAAATGAGTCACTTTGATTGATACTTGTGCAATGATACTCTGTCAGACAATGGGCCTATAGTATTTTTAACTTGCAAAAAACAGAATAAACCTGTAAGCATTAAAAAAATCACCATTTTTGAAAATCTTGCAGGAAAAATTACTTTGTTATTATGAGTCTGAAACTGTCTAGACCCTAACTCCCTTCTCCCTATTCACACAATAGTTTTACAACACTATTTTCTCAATAATTCGAGCATTGCAGTAAAGCAGAACTACCTGTAGCATGCAGAAGTTTGCTGCCTCACTAATCACTGAAGTGGAAAAGTAATCAAAAGTATCTAATGAATGGCTTACTGCGAAGCCTGAAACTATTTTGGAAGTAAGGAGTATGTAAAGTAACAAGTGAATTAATTGAAAACAAATTAATATACCACTGAAAATAGGAATACCTCCAAAAGATGCTGGGTGAAATTTGAAATATTTATGGGTAACTTGAAGGGGAACTTCTTCACTCAGAGAATGGTGGTAATGTGGGATGAGCTTACCAGGGTTCAACTGCAACATTTAAGAGAAGTTTGTATGAGTAAACGGATGGGAAGGGTATGGAGAGATATAGCCTAGGACTAGGCAGAATAACAGACAGGCTGAAGTGCTCTATGACTCTATGACTTCAGCAGGAAATCCATACAGAATAGAAAACTAAGGATAGAAATACTTTATTAGCTTCCAAGATCTAAGGAAACAGATTTCGATGGATCAGGTGGTTGTGATGGAAGCTGACTTCAAACTTCTCCAGCTACCCATTAGGTTAGAATTAAGGATAACATATCAAAGGCAAAATAGCTGCGTTTAATGACAGTTGTGTTTCAGCTCCAGAAAAAGTCTGGATAAACGGAAATAAAAGCAGTTGTTAACATCTTAAGGATCAGCCATGATTGAATGGCGGAGCAGACTCGATGGGCCAAATGGCCCAATTCTGCTCCTATGTCTTATGGTCTTATCTTACTAACATAAAATTAAAACTTTTGTTTCCTAGCGTGTTTAGAAGTCCTTTAAATAAAGGATAAAGAAATGCACTACGCTGAAAGAATAGGACAAAACAGCTTTTGATTTTGACTCAAAGAAGTTTAATCTTGACATTCTGTGAATTTCTGCAAGCACTGCATGCTGAGAGCCCCTACATCTGCAGATAAAATACGCAGTTCGTAAACAATATTTTGAGAAGTCAGAGATACTCAGCAGATCATTAAAAGAGAAGCAGTGTTAAAACTTCAGGTTAACGATTGCTTGTCCAAACTAATTCTAATCAAATATCATCCACCTGAAATGATAACTATTTCTCTCTCAACAGCAGTTGCCTGGCCTGCTGATTATTTTCATCATTTTCAGGTTTTATTACAGCATTTGGAGAGTTTTTTTAAATTTTCAGGCATTTGAGTTGTATTGCAATTTTGAATTAAAACATTTAGTAAAGTCATTAAGAGACACAGGGAATCAGATTATTGTAAAATCTTTTTAGCTTCTACTTTCCTTCGATACTTAATTTCGTTATTGGAATTTTCAATTCATCACATTAAATTGTAAATGAGGTTTTTATTGTCACATATGCCAAGGTACGGTGAAAAAACTTTATTTCCATGACATCCATACAGATAATTTCATTACAACAGTGCATTGAGGCAATGGTAGGGAAAACAATAACAGAATACGTAATAAAATGTTGCAGTTAAAGACAATAAGGTGCAAGGCCGTAACAAGGTAAATGTCATAAGGGGAATAGATAAGGTCCTCCAAGAGGACCACAACCTTGTCGTGGTTTGGAGGCTTGTGTGTCTCAATGGCGGCCTGGAGTCAGGTCTTTATGCTTTGGCTTTTGGTAGGGTCACCCATGCCAAAAAGATCAATGGGATAGATGGCAGACTAAGAGTTGCCCACCAGTCCTCCAGGTTCAGGGGCTCATCTCAGAGCTAACAACCCTGATTAGTAAAACAAAACTGTTACAGAAACAGCAATGAAGAATTCTTCTTCTCCATCTAATGTGACAGTATTCCTGAGTCTCCTCCAGAACTTGCTTCACTGACGGTAGTGAAAACAGAGCTACTGACATGATGAAGGAAGCTCTGACCACTACCAGAGATGGAGGATCTTCACTGCTGCCCGAAACACCAGCGGCATAATGAACAGTTAAATAAATAAATAACCATTCTCAAGACATTAAGATAGCTAAGTTGTTATTTCAATTGAAGCAGGATAGGAAATGCTTAGAGGGATAGGGATCAAATGTAGACAAATGGGCTTGGCTCAGAAAGACATTTTGGTTAGCATTGACAAGTTGGGCTGAATGGCCAATTTCCATGCTGTACCACTCTATGGCTATCAGAAGCAAAGCAAACACTTCAAAACTGAGATTCAGTGACTCAGTTGGTTCACTTTCTCACTGTTTATTGATAGGTAGTCCAGTCCAGGATTGTTGTTTTCAAGTTCTCATCCTTTCCTCATTGGTAGGCCCCCCCCCCCCAGCAGATGTGGGACCATATTCACCACAAATAACATGACGGTTCAAGCTGCCCATCACTTCCTTCTTAGAGCAACTAGAGGAAACAGTAAATGCAGATTTTACCTTGCCCCATTCCAAGAACAAAATGTTGTAGCATTCTTCAATAAACCCAGCAAAACACAAATCAGCCAAACTTCCTGCACTACTCAAACTGATTTCAACAGATCAAAATCAAATATAATTGTAAATCAGGAACAATGCAGACAGAATTAAGTCTGTGTCTTTTTATTTTACATCCTCTAAGCAAACACATGCACAACCAGGGCTGAGGGGTCCCGAGCTTGATGCCAGGAAACCCACTGTCAAGTTTCAAAATAAAGATACACTTCAGTGATCAATCTGCAGATATTGCACATTGATACAGATTATTCTGCAAAAGGTAGAAATACCTGCAGAAGCAATTCATCAAGCATTGACATAAAGCATAAATACAGATTGGAGAATTTGGAATTCAATTCCAGTGTCTTCTGTAAGAAAGTTTGTACATTCTTCCCATGTGCACGTAGGCTTCCTCTGTATGCTCCAGTTTCCTCCCATAACCCAATAACGTACCAGTTAGTAGGTTAACTGGTCACTGTAAATTGTCCTGTGATTAGGCCAGGGTTAGATAGGTGAGTTGCTGCGTGGAGCAGCTCAAAGGGCTGGAAAGGCCTGTACCACACTGTATCGCTAAATCAATAACCAGTCTTAGGACCTTAAGGTGTCGAAGTTGTTATTTCAATTGAACTGGATAAGCTATAGCAGTCAATAGTCATCACTAATTGCACAAGTGACATTACTAGATAAGGTTTAGCTAAGGAATCTAAACACCAGGTGGAGAGGTGTGTTCAATATTCATGTGGACACCTCAAAATCATCATCAAAGACCTCATTGTACAGAAATGAAAAGTGGACACAGGTAGAGAAAGTATAATCCTTCCAAAGTTTTGAGAGTATGTTTCTAATCAAAGTATGTATGCAGTGTACAACTATGAGATTCATCTTTCCACAGACAGCCAGGAAACAAAGAAACACCATGGCACCCATTCAAAGAAACCATCAAACACCCAACACACAAAAAAGAATAAATCGTGCAAAGCAGAAAAGGAGAGTAAAATATAAACCATCAAACCACAGGGTTGTTGAAACAGTCTAGTAATGTTTAGTTTAGTTCAGTTCCGTTCAATTTAGTACTGTGTCGCTCATTGAAGCAGGCCATAGACCCCAGTCTGCCCTGATCAAAATCACGCAAAATAGCAATAAAAAAATGAGTAACCAGAAACACATATAACATTAACAGCAGTGTCCAATCCACAAACCACATTCAAGGCTCCAGCACCATCCTCCAGCAAAGTTGAGTGAGAGGGAGGGAGAGGCCAGTCAGATGCAGACACCTTCCTTCAGATGCAGCGAACAACAGCAAGTAAGAGACTGGGCACACACAGGCACCTTCCTCCAGCAGCAGCGAGAGAGAGACGATGCTGAACACCCACTGACCTTGCTTTCTTGTCCCCAATGATTTCAATCTTGCTCGAGGCTTTAATCAGCGAGATCATCGAGAAATGGAGGCAATCATGGGCTCGCGCTTTGTCTCCAGGCTGCACACTCCACTGAAAACCTCACGAACTCCCTCGAAAGCAGCAAAGCACCAGATCATTTCAATTGGCCCAAAAACACACCATCAAAATGTAAATCACAGGTTCCAGGCTTAGTAGTAGAATCATATGTGAAAGAAGAAGTAAAAGAAGTAGTTTCATGAACTGTTCGCTGGTGCCATCTTCAAAAATTGACACAGTGAAAGTACAATCCTTCCAACTAGTGGATAATGACTTCCTGCTACAGAACTAACCAAAATAATGAAGAATACTACTCCTTTTATGAAAAAGCTCTAAAAGATTGGACAAATTCAGATAAATACACAACCGTGGATTTGCAAATATTTTGCAACTGAAGACATCAATTATTCACTGATCCAAGGTGCCCAAAGTGGGAATATAAGGTAATCATTCCAACATCCTGAGAAGATGAATCTTAGATAAATTACACCCAATGCATCAAAATCTGGTTTATTATCACTGACATATATTATGAAATTTGATGTTATGCACCAGCAGTACAGTACAGACTGGGCATCTGAAATTCTTTGTGCTCTCTTGAGTTTAATTCATGCAAAGTTCTCAAGCTTTATGACAATCACCTTGTAAGATTTGACACCCTTATTAATCGAAAACGTATTAACCTCCACTTCAAATATATGCAATGACTTGGCCTCTGCAGCTGTCTGTGGCAATGAATTCCATAGATTCACCACCTTCTGGCTAAAGATATTCCTTCTGATTTCAGTTCTTAAGCATTGCATGCCACTAGAGTTACCAGCAGCAATTCCTGGAACAACACATAGAAAGATTGTTGTAAATCTCTGATTAAGATGCCCACAAATGCACCAGCTACTTCCTTGGCTTAATTGAATTATACTCTATTCATTCTGATATATCTATTTTTTTCCATTTGTCTTTGTCTTGTCCATGTTTGTATTCTGTTCATGGCCCAGCTCTCTGCCAATCAATCAGCCTTTACTTAAAATCAAACTGATCTATAGTTCTCCTCATTTCCTCAGCTCTAATGGAAAGATAGATCTTGTGCCATTTAAGAGAAATTCTCTGGAAGTATTACTAAACTAGACAAATTAGAAGCTGTTGTCAATGATGTGCACCTCGTTCTCCTTGGTGACTTCAACACCAGAGTGGGAGCCGATAACGATTCCTGGCCGTCTTGTCTTGGCCACTTTGGAATTGGCAAAATAAATGACAACGACAACGTCTCCTGGAGTTCTGCCACTATCACGGCCTGTGTGTAACAAACTCCTACTTTCAGATGAAGTCGCAGTACAAGTTCTCATGGCGACATCCACGGTCTAAACACTGGCACCAACTAGACATGATCATCACCAGGCGCTCCTTCATCAACTCTGTACTAATCACCCGTACTGCTCTGTACTACCTGATGCACCATCAATAACTCTCTCTGAGACGTAAAGGCGAGATATCGGCTTTTATTGACTGGAAGAAGGAACAAGCAGTGGTTGACCACCATACTACATCCTGGAGACAGAAAGGCCGGGCTCAGACCTCAATCGCCTTTATACCGGGGTCTGTAGGAGGAGCCACAGGAGCAGTCAGCAGGGGGCGTGTCCAGACAGGTATATGTAGTTCACCACACTACCACAGTGCAGACTACGATACGGATCATGCTTTAGTATGCTGCAAGATCAAACTACGACCGAAGAAAATCCACCACTCCAAACAAACTGGAAAACCTCACATCAACACAACAGAGATGAAACAGTCAGAAAAGGTTGACCAGTTGGCCAAGTCAGTACAGGGTGCTGTGACTACCTCCTCACGAGGAGATACTGCAACAGGACAATGGTCATAACTTCGTGACCCCATCCACGAATCAGCACTCTCTATCTTTGGAAGAAAGACCACAAAGAGCAGTGACTGGTCTGAGGCAAAGTCCAGCATCATGACTCCTGTCATCGAAGCCAAGCGTGCAGCTCTCACAGAGTACAAGCGCTCACCATCCGACCAAACACTCCAGGCTCTTCGAGCTGCTAGAAGCAAAATGCAACAGACTGCAAGGCAGTGCACAAAGGAGTACTGGCTTCAGCTCAGTGAGGACATTCTGACAGCAGCTGTTACAGGCAACATCAGATCGATGTATGATGGTATCAAGAAGGCCCTTGGCCCATCGCAGAGCAAGACAGCACCACTGAAGTCATCCAGCGGTGAAATAATCACCGATAAAAGCAAGCAGATGGAATTCTGGGTAGAACACTACTCTGAGCTCCACACGAGGGAAAACGTTGTTGTTAGCTCAGCCATTGATGTCATTGATTGTCTACCAGTCATGGATGAACTCGACTCCGAATCAACCATTGAGGATCTCAGCAAGGCAATTGACAGTCTGCCCCAGGGAAAGCTCCTGGCAATGATGGGATTCCTCCAGACCTGATCAAACACTACAAGAGCTCACTCCTCTAACCTTTACACAAGGTCCCCTGTCAGTGCTGGAAGGAAGGAACCATACCACAGGATATGCGAACTCCAAAATCATCACTTTGTACAAGAACAAGGGTGATAGAGTTGACTGCAACAGCTACAGGGGTATCTCCCTCCTGAGTATTGTTGGCAAAGTCTTTGCTCGTGTAGCTCTGGCACATCTACAAACTCTGGAAGAATGGGTCTACCCTGAGTCCTTCTGTGGTTTTCGCACAAAGAGGTCAACTGTCGACATGATTTTCTCACTTCGTCAACTTCAGGAGAAGTGCAGGGAACAACAGAAACCCCTCTATGTCACTTTCACTGATTTGACCAAGGCATTTGACCTTGTCAGCAGGGATGGGCTGTTTCTGTCATGGTCCGGTCCATGAAGTCCGCGTGCCGGTTCGTGGTTCAGTCCGTGGACTCTGGACTCTGGGTCTTCTGGCTGTCCGTTGTTTCAGCTGGGCTTAATCACAGGCACCTGATTCTCATATTGAGGCTGGAATATTAGTGGCCCTGGGTTCGAGTGTGGTTGCTGGTTTGTCTTGTTGGTATCTTGTCCTTGCCTCCGTGGGGTAATTCAGGCTGTCCTTGCCATTACCTTGAGGCTGGACTGTTCCCTTCCTTCCCTCTGAAGCCTGGCCTGTAGCCCTGCCGGCAACCTCACCTGCATCGCCGTCAAGTTCAGCTGCCGGAGTGAGACTGGAGCCTTGCCACACCAACAGAAGGAACTATCTATTGTTGAGCTTGGAATTGTGTTTCGTGTCCGTGTATGAGTCCCGGCCCTATGTCCTGTCCCCAAGGGGTCCTGACTCTGTGTTCTGTGCTCCTGTACTCCAGTCCAAGGCTCAGTGTTCCTGTGCTCAAGTCCAAGGCTCCAAGGAGATTCCAGTCTGTGTCCAGGGCTCTGAGGAGGCTCCATTCCGTGTCCAAGTCCAAGTCGTAGCCTAGGCCCTGAATGCTGGTCTCATCCAGGGCTAGTGTCCATGTCCAGCTATGCCTCTCCCCGCATCTGCTTCACTCTCCCTTGACCTAGGCTCTGCTCTCCCCCGATCAAGACCAAGTCTGAGCTTCATGTCCTCGTCCAGCCCTGGAGTCCCGCGTCCTGCCCCCACGTCCAGTCCTGTTGCCTTGCCACGTCCAGTCCTCGCCTGAATCTGGAGTCCAAGCCTGAGTCAAGACCAGGTTCTGGGTCCCTGTCCAGTCTCTGGCTCAGAGTCCTTGTCCAGGTTCCAAGTTCCTAATTCCTTGTCCAGGTCCCGCTTTCCCAGTCTAGTCCTAGCCCAGGCCCTGTATCCTAGTCTTGTCCAGCGTCATTTCTTCCCCAATTCCCTTGCTTTCTTGATACACCTAGTCCTCTCCCTAGTACTTCAGTGTCTGTGTCTCGCATTTGGGTCCGTTCCTAATGCCCCCCTTATGACACTTTCAGGTTCTCTTCAAGATCGGCTGTCCCCCGAAACCCCAAAGTATCACCAAGTCATTCCATGATGACATGAGGGCTACTGTTCAGTACAATGGCAGCTCATCAGAACCCTTTGCTATTCATAGTGGCGTCAAACAAGGATGTGTGTTGGCCCCAATATTATTCGGCATCTTCTTCTCTCTGCTATTGAAGCACGCATTTGGGATGTCGACAGAAGGCATCTACATGCACAGCAGGTCTGATGGGCGGCTGTTCAACCCTGCGCGCCTGAGAGCAAGAACAAAGGTGCAAAAGATCTTAATACGTGACATGCTCTTTGTCGATGACACTGCTATAACTTTGCACACCAAACAGCAACTACAAACTCTCATGGACCGCTTCTCTAAGGCATGCAAGGACTTCGGGCTTACCATCAGCCTAAAGAAAACAAATGTCCTTACCCTGAACGTAGTGGAGACACCAGTCATTACCATCGACAATTACGATCTAGAAGTGGTCCACGAGTTCACATACTTGAGGTCGACCATTAGCGACACTCTCTTCCTTGATGCTGAAATCAATATGCGTATCGGCAAAGCAACATCGATCCTTGCTCGACTCTCCTCGCGGGTCTGGGAGAATCTGAAACTCGCTACAAAGACCAAGACTGCTTTGTACAATGCATGCATTATCAGCACCCTCCTGCATGGCAGCGAGACCTGGACCATCTACTCCAAACGGGAGAGGAAACTCAATAATTTTCACCTGCTCAGCCTTCGCCGCATCCTCGGCATCACCCAAACTCTGAAGTCCTCTCCCGCGCTGGACTTCTCACAATGTTCACGCTTTTAAGACAATGCAGACTGCGCTGGCTGGGCCACATCTGTAGTATGAAGGGTGGTAGACTGCCGAAGGACATCCTCTACGGAGAACTAGCAACAGGCAAGAGGAACGTTGGTAGACCCCAGCTTCGCTTCAAGGACCTCTGCAAGCGTGGCATGAAAGCCTTAAAAATCAACACAGAGTGCTGGGAGGATACAGCAGATGACCCCAACAAATGGCGAGGTACTCTTCAGCAACACCTAGAGCAAGGTGAAAGAGTGATCCTGAGTCAGTTTGAGGAGCAGAGAGCTAAACGGAGAGCACAGCGGACAACAATTCCACGACACCCTACACATGCAGCAACTGTGGCAGAGCCTGCCGTTCCAGGATCAGCCTCAATAGCCACAGTCGACGCTGCTCGACAAACCAGTGACTACCAGAGGCGCAGTACCCATGGTCAACCACGACCAACGGAGGCCATAATTACTAAACTACAAAATACAGTTTCCATGCTAACTGAAAGATCATATCCAAATCATCAACCCATTGCAGCTGCATTAATTCTTCTCACAAACAAAATTCAGAATGCAGCTTTAGTAGTTGCAAATGCAAACATCATCTGCCATTAGATTTCTGAATGGACAATGAACCCATATACACCACTTAACTATTATTTTTCCCTCTCTTTTTGCACTACCTTATTATATATATAATTATATATGACACCATACAGCTACTGCAAAACAACAAAAGTCATGACATATGTGAGTGATATTAAACCTGATTCTGATTCTGAGCTTACTGTGATAGCTGACCATCATTAAGCCATTAAATCCTTAGCCAAATGATTCTGCCACAGATTAGAGACAAGGGACACATAAAGAATGGGTTCTGAGGATTCTCTCCCTAAATCCATTGCTCTGAAGCTTTGAAAAGAGGTATCTTGATGCAGAATAATATAATTAAACAGAAAATCTTTATGCCACATGACAGCAACGAGACGAGCAGAATCCAAAGTAAAAGGTAACAATTAGCATAACACTATTACAGCGCCAGTGACTCAGATTCCACTCTGCCGCTGTTTGTAAGGAGTGTATACGTTCTCCCCATACCCACATTGGTTTCTCCTGGATGCTCTAGTTCCATCTTAGAACTTCATTGGGCCGGAAGGGCCTGATTTCGTGCTGTATCTCTAAATAAATAGATAAACAGAAAGATAGACAGACAGACAGATAGATTGATTGATTAATTAATTCATTCATAGATAGGGTGGACCAGGTAAATTTCAGGAGAATGCCGAGAAACTTATGTAATCAGTGTAAAATATGTAAAATCATAGGTCAGATCACACTTGGACTACTATAAACAGCACTATTATCTATGTTAATAAAAGGCATTTTGAGGCATTGGTGAAAATACAAATGATTTACTATAATGCTACCGGAATTGAGAGAAATTATACCTATCAAAAAAAGTGGATGATTTTCTCAGGAGATCTAGTAACTGTGGAGTATGGTGACCGAAACCTATAAAATTATGAAAAATTCATAAATATAGAGAAGACTGCCTAGAAATGCTAGTGTGCCATTTACAATGCAGCAGACTGGCACCAATCCCGTGGAGCAAAAACCTTTGGTTATAAGAGATGGTATTTTGAAAGTGTAATCATCTGATTCCCCTTCTGAGGCAAGTTTGAGGGGATTAGCCACAGCATGGGTTGGGTGCAGTTACTTTACACTATATATAAAATACTTATATGTAAAGTGACCTCCCGTAACCTCCATCAAGCACCTCCGCTCCATCCACCAAAAGCAGAACTTTCTGGTGGCCAAACATTTTAATTCCAATTCCCATTCTGCAGTCTGTCCATTGACTCCTCTTGAGCCATGATGAGGCCACCTTCAGGCTGGATGAGCAATACCTTGTATTCTGTCTGGGTAGCCTTCAACCTGATGGCATGAACATTGATTTCTAATCAGTTACTGCCTGTTGAGCTGCTGCCAATTAGGGCAGCAATGAAGGTCCTCTATCTCTGTCTGTGCTTGGCATTCCTCTCTATTGTGCTCCAAGTGTGGTTCATGGTCGTCATTTCCACCTCTCTGGTACAACACCAAGTTGTCTTTGGTCTCCCATGTTTCCTCCATCCTTTAGGGGTCCAATGAAGTGCTGTCTTGATGATGGAGCTGGCTTTAGTTATCATCAAGTGCCCAAACCATCTCTAACGTTTCCTCATGATGATTGTGGCCGTGTCCTCTTGGTGACACTGACACTGTGGTTGAAGAACTTTCTTGGCCAGAAAATATGGAGGATCTTCCAGAGGCTCATGGTGTGGAATGATGACAGCTTGCAAGGTCGTTCTCCGTCACACACCAGCATTCTGACCCATACAAAAGTGTGGACAGAACACAACTGCGGTACAGCTTCACCTTGTCATCCTTGATCCCACCATCCTGCCAAATAATGCTGCCCAGGTAGGTGAATCTAACAATTACTCCTCCCAGTTAAAAAAAATTCTCCCCCCTCCCCTATTGTTCTATTCCCTACTCTGGCCTCTTACTCTTCTCACCTGCCTATCACCTCCCCCTTGATTCCCTCCTCCTCCCTTTCTCCTATAGTCCAAGGTCCTCTTCTTTCAGATCCCTTTCTCTCCAGCCCTTTATCTTTCCTACCCACCTGGCTTCACCTATCATCTTCTAGCTATCCTCCTTTCCCTCCACTCAACTTTTTATTCTGGCATCTTCCCCCTTCCTTTCCAGTCCTGAAGAAGGGTCTTGACACAAAACGTTGACTGCTTGTTCACTTCCATGCTCAGAGAGCATGTCTTATGAGGAAAGATTGAGTGAACTAAGGCTATTCTCGTTTGAAAGGAGGATGAGCGGTGACTTGCTAGTTATACAAGATTATGAGAGGCATAGATCGAGTGGATAACCAAAGACCTTCCTCCAAGTGCAGAAATAGCTAACATAAGGGAACATCATTTTAAGGTGATTGGAGGAAAGTATACGGGGGATGTCAAAGATAAGTTTTTTACATGGTGAATGGTGAGTGTGTGGAATGCCCTGCCAGGGGTGGTGGTGGAGGCGGATAAATTAGGGGCATTTTAAAAACTCTTAGGTAAGCACATGGATGATGGAAAATTGGAAGTCTAAGTAGTAGGGAAGGTTTAGATTGATCTTGGAGTAGGTTAAAAGTTCAGCACAACATTGCGAGCTGAAGGGCCTGTACCACACTGTTATGTTCTATGAACAATGTTCAAATGAAAATGACTTAAAAGGTTTAAAATGATCTTTGGATAACTAGACATGGCTGAAAAACTTTCTTAGATCAATATTTTAAAATATTGATTTTACCTCCAGCACACCTAAGGACTAGATTTATGTATTTTAAACTAGTGTGGTGAAGAAACATTGTGACTTAAACATAGATTGTTTTAAATAGCCGCTCAGGGTGTTCTGTGAGTATTTATGGTGCTCAGAAAGTGCAATACATTATGTTCATTCTGCCTTAAGCATCCTGACCTGGCAAAGTTGTTTATCAGTCGTGGATCCCAGTTCATGTGATTCACTCCTCTGGAACCCAATGTTTTAACACATTGCTTTGACTGCGTGAAGGGACAGTGAAAATGTCAGTCATAGAAAGCTTCCAATGTATTCTATGGCAATTCCAAAAAACAATTGTAACAGAAACTAGGATTGATATTTGTAAGATGTGACAATAAATATTTTCACAAGAATCCGGACCTTGACAGCTGAATAATAAAAACCTCCAAGTTCAAAGGGGCTCATATTTTACTTTGGCACACTGAAGAGGAAGTATAGCACAGAGCTGATAATAGTTATTGATTGCAGCAAACTCATAGTGATTTATGACCAGTCTAAAATTAAACAATGATCCACCATGTCCTTAATGTGGCTCAGTATCAAATTTTGTTTGACAAAATCATAGAATCCTAGAAATTTATGAGCACTCACCCTATCTTAGTATTTCTGGCAAGAGGAAAAGCTATTCAGATTAATCTCACATCTAAACTAAGTGTGGGATGTACACTCAGTGGCCACGTTATTAGGTACATCTCTACACCTACATGTTAATACAAATATCTAACCAGCCAATCATGTGGCAGCAACTCAATGCACATGTAACGGCTTCTTTGTAATGTTTCACTGCTAAGGCTAATATAATGGCTTCTCTGCAATGTTCACTGCTGAGGTAACAGTTTCTCTGTAGTAGCAATGTTTGGGTTATGGCTGAAGATAACAGGACTGTGGTATGCATGTTAGCCAACTGGAGATTGTTGCTTTGTCTTGTGTATCTGGAAGGATGCTTTTTCACGGTCTTTTGTTATGGAGAGATGAAGAGGGAAGACACGAGTAGAGAGAGCTGGTAGACCACCAGACGGAGTGGACTGGGTTCTGAGGGTCCGAAGGTCGGTGACGCTCGGAGGAGACCGATGGTGGAAGAATGACTACTGAGTGAGATCCAACGTGACTTTGACTTGAATTGGGCCCTTTTTATTTTTATTACTAACCCTATATTCAGATTAAGATTCATAAAGTTCAATCATTTAATTGCATATAGTGTACTGTCCGATATTTTGCATTGTGGGCTTGTAACTGGGGGTACGTTACACAGCATCCACACCAACGTGGTTACCCAGTTTGGTGGGGCTGAAGGCTGTTTCCCCTAGAAGAACACGAGCTGGCCGAGCCTGAGGGTTACACATAAAAGCATACAGACATGGTCAAGAGGTTCAGTTGATGTTCAAACCAAA
Organism: Hemitrygon akajei; assembly: GCF_048418815.1. Taxonomy (NCBI): domain Eukaryota; kingdom Metazoa; phylum Chordata; class Chondrichthyes; order Myliobatiformes; family Dasyatidae; genus Hemitrygon; species Hemitrygon akajei. The sequence goes on along the minus strand of NC_133129.1, from coordinate 15,260,732 downwards.
CATCACAATGGGGAAGAAATGTGATCCAAGTAGCATTGACCATGGAATGATTCTTGGTGCCAGATGGAGTGGTTTCAATATTTCAGAAACTGCTGATCTCCTGGAATTTTCATGCCAAGTCTCTAGAGTTAACATAGAACATAGAATAGTACAGCACATTACAGGCCCTTCAGCCCACAATGTTGTGCCGACCCTCAAACCCTGCCTCCCATATAACCCCCCACCTTAAATTCCTCCATATACCTATCTAGTAGTCTCTTAAACTTCACTAGTGTATCTGCCTCCACCACTGACTCAGGCAGTGCATTCCACGCACCAACCACTCTCTGAGTGAGAAACCTTCCTCTAATATCCCCCTTGAACTTCCCTCCCCTTTACCTTAAAGCCATGTCCTCTTGTACTGAGCAGTGGTGCCCTGGGGAAGAGGCACTGGCTGTCCACTCTGTCTATTCCTCTTAATATCTTGTACACTTCTATCATGTCTCCTCTCATCCTCCTTCTCTCCAAAGAGTAAAGCCCTAGCTCCCTTAATCTCTGATCATAATCCATACTCTCTAAACCAGGCAGCATCCTGGTAAATCTCCTCTGTACCCTTTCCAATGCTTCCACATCCTTCCTATACTGAGGACCAGAACTGGACACAGTACTCCCCAAGTGTGGCCTAACTAGAGTTTTATAGAGCTGCTTCATTACATCGCATTTCTTAAACTCTATCCCTCGACTTATGAAAGCTAACACCCCATAAGCTTTCTTAACTATTCTATCTACCTGTTTATAGAGAATGATGCAAAAATCAAAAAACATCCAGTGAGCGGCAGTTCTGTGGGCAAAAACACCTTGTTAATGAGAGAGGTCAGAGAATGGCCAGACTGGTTTACGATGACAGGAAGATGACAGTAACTCAAATAACTACGCGTTACAACAGTGGTGTAGCAGAAGAGCATCACTGAACAGACAACACATTGAACCTTTAAGTGATGGGCTACAGCGACAGAAGACCACAAAAATACACTCAAGAGGTACCTAATAAAGTGGCCACTGAATGTAGATGTCAGTGGCAAGGCCAGCATTTAATGTCCATTCTAAATTTTAAGAAATTGCTTACTTAAACACAGAATGAGACCATTCCTAACATTGTAGTTCCACTTCCCTTTTACGGGTCCCTAACATACTCAGTAATTTTCCTTTGATCCAATTCTCTGCTGGCACATCTTCAATACCTGGCAGAAGTCCATGTAATCACAGAGTAAGCATGCACAGATGGTGGTGAGAAGTCTTCTTTTATAGGGGCAATATTTCTCATGAAGGTGATCCCACAATTATGCTGTGTAGGGAATTCCAGGATTTAGACCAAGCAATGATGAAATACAGCACTCATGAAGAAGGCAATTCATTAGGAATTTGAGGAGATGTGGCATATCACCACAGATTCTTGCAGATTTCTACAGATGTACGGTGGAGACCATTCTGGTCAGATGGAGGCATCCTTCTACAGGACCAAAGCTGTTATTGTCCTTTTTAAATGTATTTTTTTAATGATTGCAAGACTCTGCTGGATGTTAACAACATAAAGTACTGCAGTTCTACCCCATCAGGGAGTTGCTCATTGGTGGAGAAAATGAAGGAGCTGGACTCTGTGCAGATCGTGATGCAACCTATGACAGAGAGGCATCTTTGCACAAAGGAGGTGTACAGACTAACAGCGAGTGATCATTTTAGTCACTCTCCTTGTGACCGCAAGACCCTGTTGGACATTGGTTGTGTGGAATGCTACCAGTCCACTTCATTGGTTTATTGGAAAAAGGCGAGGGCAGAGAGTGGGGAAACAGTGTGGCCTCAGTCATAGAGAGGACAAGGCCTCAGGCTGTGGTGACGCCTGCTTGCAGCTGCCTATGAAGAGGCATCAGAGTCGTATGCTCCACCAGAGTGCTTGAGATGGTGTGCTGCAGCATTGATGCTGGAGTTGGTGCTGCCCCCTAGTGTTCACTCTGCAGAAGATGTATTCGACTGCAGACAGCTGCAACATTCATAGACTTAGGGACTTGGACTATATTTTTTGTGTGACTGTATTTTACATAAGCAGATATGGGTCAGAATTAGTTGTTTATTTACTCTTATAGGGATGGTTTGGCAACAGCGTGGGGAGTTAGGTGTCAGGTTAGGGATTAAGGACAGGGATGGGGGAGAATGTTACTGCTATCTTATATATGCTATATGTGCTCTGCACTATGTATGACTGTTGGTACTGTATTTTACACCTTGGCCCCAGACTAACCCTGTTTCGTTTGGTTGTATCCATAGTTATTCATGTCTGGTTGAATGACAATTGAAGTTGAACTTCTGACTGGTTACATCACAGTCTGGTATGGAGGCTCCAATGTCACTGGTTCAATAGGTTATAGAGGGTTGTAGACTCAGCTGTCTCCATCACAGGCACAACCCTCCCCACCAGCGGGGACATCTTCAAGAGACAATGCCTACAGAAGGCAGTATCCATCAGTAAAGATTCGCCATCAGGGGCATGCCCTCTTCTTATTACTACCACTGGGAAGGTAGTACAGGAGCCTGAAGTCATACAGTTAGTGTTATCCCCATCAGATTTCTGAAGAGCCCATGAACCCATGAACATTCATTGTTCAGCTTTTGCATTATTTTATTGTGTAACTTACAGTAATATGCCCATACAATATAGGAGCAGAATTAGACCATTAGGCTCATCGAGTCTGCTCCACCATTTCATCACGGCTGATCCAATTTCCCTCTCAGCCCCAGTCTCCTGCCTTCTTCCCTTATCCCTTCATTCCCTGACCAATCAAAAATCTATCACCCTCTGCCTTAAATATCCTTAAAGACTTGGCGTCCACAGCTGCCTGTGGCAATGAATTCCACAGATTCACCACTCTCTGGCTAAAGAAATTCCTCCTCATCACCATTCTAAAAGGACACCTCTTTATTCTGAGACTGTGACAGTGCATTTTACTGTATGTTTTCATGTAAATGAGACACATAAATGAATCTGAATGTTGCCATTCCTTTTGTAACAGAATTGTAATTAACCTTCAGATAGTTGTCTTTCAATAGAGACAATCATCTACCACCATAAAGTTTTAAACAAGCTCTGTACTGTCTATCTGTACATGAAGATGCGACGTGAGGTGGGACAGTAGCACAGTGGTTAGTGTACTGCTCTACAATGCCAGCATTGGGATTCACTTCCCTGTGCTGTATGCAGGGAGATCGTACATTAGCTCTGTGAACATGTGGGTATCCTCTGGGTGCTCCAGATTCCTCCCATATTCCAATGATGTCCAGGTTAGGAGTAGTAAGTTGTGGGCATGTTACGTTGACACCAGAAGCCTGGCGACACTTGCGGGCTGCCCCCCACACATCCTGTTGTTTCGGTTGTTGGCGCAAATGAAGCATTTCACCGTGTTTCGATGTGTATATGATAAATAAATGGATCTGAAATCTGAAATGTTTCTGCCTCCCTCAATGTCGAGCTCATTCCCATCACTCTTTGGGAAACAAATTACCTTCAACTTCACTCTACCTTAAAGAAACAAAAACTGAAGGTGAAATATTCTTAAAGGACTTTCACAAAGGGCATTACAGACAAGCTTTATAAATTGATTAAGTAAATTTTCCTTTCATTCTATAGTTTAAACTTAAAGTGGGAAATTTTCCATTGCAGGGTAATTCAAATACGCTTACAAGTTTGATCTCATTGCTGAGAAACACAAATTAAAAATTTACCAAATTCATTTAATGGTAAACCCCGTCAATATTTAATGCAATGTTTCTGTTTCTGACTGCATTTCTGTGGTTATTAAAAGAATCTAAATGAAAAGGATGAATAAGGAAGAACAAGTTGGGATACACACCTACAGGTAGATGGTAGCTGGTTACAGGAGGACTCTGTGCTGAACTGTCAGATGTCAGAAAAGTATCGTCCAATCTATCTGTGCAACATCGCTCTGTCTGATTCTCAGTGTAAGCGTCTGTGCGAGCTATGTCAATCTTCTGACTTGTCATATTCCCAGGCTGGAATTCAACAAAGTTTGCTTCTTTCCTGAAAAACACAACATTACCTAACTGTGGCTTTGTTTTGGTAGTGGGGTAGTGGGGCTGTATCTAATGACACACTGCAGCCAGACAGAGTGCAGAGAATTGGATAACTTCCCTGACAACCAAAACTCCACCATGGATGGTCCCAAGCCCAGCTGTGAAAGGAAGAGGATTAGGCATGGGCAACGCCATCTTGTAAAAACCCAGAAATACAGAAATGCCAACAGAAGTTCCAAAAACCTCATCCCAGGAAAAGAAGGATCTTGCCTAAGATGGACCACACCTGGAGACAATTTGAAGGACTAGCCCAGGATAGAGGACTCGAGCAAGCTGCTGTCAAGGTGATAGGCTTAAATGCAGTAAATATCTAAATTTGGTTACAGACTCATAATGTATCATATATGTAATTTTATTCCACTCACTCTTTTAGAGAAATTATTCTATTATTGGGAGAAATTACTTCCGTTGCCTCTTTTCACTGAATTATAGGAATGATGTCAACAAAATAGAGAGAGTACAGAGAAGATTTACTAGAATGTTACCTGGATTTCAGCACCTAAGTTACAGAGAAAGGTTGAACAAGTTAGGTCTTTATTCTTTGGAGCGTAAAAGGTTGAGGGGGGACTTGATAGAGGTATTTAAAATTATGAGGGGGATAGAGTTGACGTAGATAGGCATTTTCCATTGAGAGTAGGGGAGATTCAAACAAGAGGACATGAGTTGAGAGTTAGGGGGCAAAAGTTTAGGGCTAATGCCAGGGGGAATTTCTTTACTCAGAGAGTGGTAGCTGTGTGGAACAAGCTTTCAGTAGAAGTAGTAGAGGCAGGTTCAATATTGTCATTTAAAAAAAAATTGGATAGGTATATGGACAGGAAAGGAATGGAGGGTTATGGGCTGAGTGCAGATAGGTGGGACTAGGTGAGAGTAAGCATTCAGCATGGACTAGAAGGGCCGCGATGCCCTGTTTCCGTGCTGTGATTGTTATATGGTTATACGGTTTTCCTTGATCTGTGTCTCCTGAGCAAATCAGCTCTGCCTGTCCTGTAACAGTTTAATGCACACTGACGGATGCAATGCTGACAATAAATAATATTCTTCTGTTGTCAAAAATACCAAGCTCTTCTATCTGAAAGAGAATAGTGTGTGTAATCCCATTCAATTTCCTATACTTAAAATAGCCCAGAGTTATCATTATCATAAACCTTAGGTATGGTCACAAAAACATGTCAAAACCAATGACATTTATTTTTATTTAAAGATACATAATAGTATTAGGCCCTTCTGGCCCAACCAGTACACACCTCCTAATGACACCCATGTGACCAATTAGCCTACTAACCCATATATCTTTGGAATGTGGGAGAGAACCAGAACGCACAGAGGAAACCCATGCTTACAGGGAGAGTGTACAAACGCCTTACTGACAACGGAGGGAATTGAACCCAGTTAGCTGTAGGGAAAAAGAAAAAGAATGAGGGAGTTTAGAAGTAGGATTTCAGAAGATAGTACTTTCTGGATTATTTCCCCAGGGCACTCGGCTTTTCTCAAGCACAGTTGGTTGTCATACATTATTACTCTAGTCTGGATAAATAATCAAGAATCTGGAAGGAGTTAATAGGTATATGAGAGAGAATCGGTTACAAGGAATAAAGTAAAGGAAGGAAGTTGATGGGATTGCATTGAAGACCAGCATAAAATCAATGGGCCAAATGGCCTCCTTCTAGGTTACAAGGAAATATACCCAGGAAGGAGATATTGTGGTTCTAGGAATGGTAAAAAGATACTGTAAGGAAGAATGCAGATTTAAAGCTACAAGAGATAGCTGTACATTTTATCCAATTCTTTTATTGGGCACTTGCTTGGCCAAACTGCTCACAAAAGATAACTAAAATTTGAGCTTACATCTTGGAACCACTTTAAATGGAAACAGAGCTCTTGTAGGTTAGAGATGGCATGGCTAGTGCAAGGTTCTTTTTGCCCCGTAAAATCACAGAATTGTTACAGCACAGTGGAGACCATTGGCTCATCAAGTTCATTGTAGAGCAAAGTCATTTCACATCCTGTACTCTTGAAAATTACTTTCCCTTAATTGCATCTTTTCATGGGTCTGAATGACCAGCTGAGGTTGGTGGCCAAATGTCTGCAAGTCTGGGAGTCTGGCCAAGGACTGGAGGCAGTCCTGAGGTTGGAGGCCCATGTGTTTGTAGGGGGTGAGAGAGTTGGAAAGGGGGTTGTTTTGCTGTTATTGTTTTGTTTTGTTGTTGTTGTTTTGTTACTGCTGGTGCTGTTCAGTTGTGTGTTGTGTTTATGTATGTTGGCGTCGGAATGTGTGGTGACACTTACGGACTGCCCCCAGCACATCCTTGGTTAATACAAATGACATATTTCACTATATGTTTTGATGTACATGTGGTAAATAAATCTGAAACCTGAATCTGAATCTGACCAATGTAATCCTTTTCCTTTTTGCATATCATCTACCCCATGGCTTCCCTGGGTAGGATTACCAAATAGTTCCCAAACCCATTGGGAACCCTTTGGATTTGACAAGGATTTCATAGTTACTAAGAACTAGACTGATCACCTAAACCCTTTTCACTTGAATGCTTGCTGCCAACTCTTATTAAATGTCTCAGTTCAAGACCTTAAGACCAGAAGGAACAGGAGTAGAATTAGGCTACTTGGCCCATTGATTCAATACATCACTAGCACCCATAACATTGTTTTAATATATAACTTATCAACACATAAAATAATTAAGTGGAACTTTGACAGATACTTAAATGTGTAAGGTATGGGAGGATACAGAAGTAATGCAGGCAAATGGGATTGGTATAGATAGGCATGATGATTGACATTGACGTGGTGGGCCAAAGATCTTGTTTCAATGTTGTACAACTCTATGACTCTGCAATCCTTCCTTAGACTGTTCACAGCTAAGAAGTTGTTAAAATATATTTATACCTTTTCATATCTTTCCAATATCCTACTTCCTGAAACTCTGCAACCTTCCTTACATTCTGTTTGTCTGTAGATAACTCTTCCATTTCGAGATTCCACTGATCTATAAAAAGAACATCCCATGAGGTACATTCAACCTGTGTAAATTTAATGTACACTTTAAATATTATAATCTGTGACTCTAGCCACAAAACAAATGTTTAAACTAAGAACAATTACATCTTTGTCTGCTTGGTTTCTTTAAGCTGGACATTTGTGGGTTGAAGACAAGATCTTAATAAAACCCTGAGCCACCTCTACACTGAACTGATTCTACAACCTATGGATTCACTTTCAAGGATTCTACAACTCATGTTTTCAATATTATTTATTACTTACTTGTTATTATATTATTATTAACAAACCTCTGATATTCAACCTATGCCCTCTTGTCTTTAGCATCCCCTCCCTGGGAAAAAGACTACTGCCTGTCTATGTCTCTCATGATCTTATACACCACTATAAGGTCACCCCTCAATCTTCTATGTTCTAGGAATAAAGTCCTAATCTACACAATCTTTCCCCAGGCCCCCAAGTCCAGGCATCATATTGGTAATTTTTTCTGCACTCTTTCTGGTTTAATATCATCTTTCCTTTAACAGGGTAACCAAACCATACCTAGTACTCCAAGTGTGGCCTCATTGATGTTTTATAGAACTGCAACATAACTTCTAAACTCCTATACTCAGTGTCCCAACTGATAAAGACCAGCATGCCAAAGGTCATCTTTGCTACCATATTTACCCGTGACTGCCCTTTCAATGACTTGCATTACACTCCTAAAGATTGAAAAATTACCTTTCTTTGTCACATGCACATTGAAGCATGCAATGAAATGTGCTGTTTTGCGTCAACACCCAATACAGTCCTAGGATTGTGCTGGGGAATCCCGCAAGTGTCATCATGCTTCCGGTACCAACATAGCATCTCTCTAACCTGTACATCTTTAGAACGTGGGAGGAAACTGGAGCACCCAGAGGAAGCCCATGCGGTCACTAGGAGGTCGTACAAACTCCTTACAGACAGTGTAAGTTGAACCCAGAATGGTAGTCACTGACGCTGTAAAGGGATTTAATTAACCACTATGCTATGTGCAGCTCCTAGGTCCCTATTGAATTGTACCAGTCCAGAAAAGTAGTAGGTATCCCATTAAAATTGAGATTTGAGTTGAGCCTTGTAGATAATGAAGACATATCATGCTACATCTCCTGATGCATGTCCTGATGTCCGAAACGTTGACTGTTTATTCCTTTCCATGGATGCTGCTTGACCTAGTGAATTCCTCCGGCATTTTGTGTGGAATGAGCTGCCAGCAGTTGTGGTTGAACTGGGCACATTAGCAATGTTTAACAGCCATCTAAATAAGTACATAGAGAGCTATGAGCCAAGGATGGGCAGACGGGACTAGCTTGCCGAGCATGGAACTGTTGAGCCGAACAATCTGTTTCCTTGTTCTATGATTCTATTACAATGACGGTAGGATAAATTAGCAAGCTTGCTAAGTAGCACTGACAACTCAGGTAATAGTGTCTGAGCTTACCAGTTACACTATGCAGTGCTGAAATTCACCTAACTTACTTCAATAACAGCTCTCAGATCACAAATACTATCTTTAGGAACATAAATACCTGTATTTTTTCACTAACACTACACCCCATCCTGACTTTAAACATTATTTTTCCATAACTCCCTATATCGTTTTATGGCCATTATCAACTGCTAAAAGATGAACTCCTGATCTCCCAATCCACCTCATTGTGGCCCTTGCACTTATTTGTCTGTCTGCACTGCACTTACTCTGTAACTTCCATACTATATCCTGCAGGCAAAATGCTGCAGCAATGCAGCATTTATGGATATGGATAAGCATTCGATGTTTTGTGCCAAGTCCCACTTTGTGTATGTTGCTCTGGATTTCCAGCATCTGCAGAATCTCTTCTGTTTACCATATTCTGCATTCTATTTTTATTCCCTCAGCCTCAGTGTAATTATGTATAGCATGATCTATCTGAGTGGTATGCAAAACATATTTTTAGAAACATAGAACCATAGAAAACCTACAGTACAATACAGGTCCTTCGGTCCACAAAGTTGTGCCGAACATGTACCTACCCTAGAAGTTACTAGGGTTACCCATAGCCCTCTATTTTTCTAAGCTCCATGTACCTATCCAAAAGTCTCTTAAAAGACCCTATTGTATCCGCCTCCACCACCATTGTCGGCAGCCCATTCCATGCACTCACCACTCTCTGAGTAAAAATCTTACCCCAACATCTCCTCTGTACCTACTCCCCAGCACTTTAAACCTGTGTCCTCTTGTGGCAACCATTTCAGCCCTGGGAAAAAGACTCTGACTATACACATGATCAATGCCTCTCATCATCTTATGCATCTCTGTTAGGTCACCTCTCATCCTCCATCGCTCCAAGGAGAAAAGGCCGAGTTCACTCAACCTATTCTCATAAGGCATGCTCCCCAATCCAGGCAACATCCTTGTAAACACGAGGAAATCTGCAGATACTGGAAATTCAAACAACACACACACACAAAATGCTGGTGGAACGCAGCAGGCCAGGCAGCATCTATAGGGAGAAGGGTCTTGGCCTGAAACACCGACAGCACTTCTCCCTATAGATGCTGCCTGGCCTGCTGCGTTCCACCAGCATTTTGTGTGTGTTGTTGTTTGAACATCCTTGTAAATCTCCTTTGCACCCTTTCTATGGCTTCCAGATCCTTCTTATGGTGAGGCAACCAGAACTGAGCTGCAGCATTACCTCTCGGCTCCTAAATTCAATTCCACAATTGATGAAGGCCAATACACCGTACGCTTTCTTAACCACAAAGTCAACCTGCACAGCTGCTTTGAGCGTCCTATGGACTCGGACCCCAAGGTCCCTCTGATCCTCCACACTGCCAAGAGTCTTACCATTAATACTATATTCTGCCATCATATTTGACCTACCAAAATGAACAACTTCACACTTATCTGGGTTCAACTCCATCCACCACTTCTCAGCCCAGTTTTGCATCCTATCAATGTCCCGCTGTAACCTCTGACAGCCCTCCACACTATCCACAACACCTCCAACCTTTGTGTCATCAGCAAACTTACTAACCCATCCCTCCACTTCCTCATCCCGGTCATTTATAAAAATCACGAAGAGTAAGGGTCCCAGAACAGATCCTTGAGGCACTCCACTGGTGAATGACCTCCATGCAGAATATGACCCGTCTACAACCACTCTTTACCTTCTGTGGGCAAGCCAATTCTGGACCCACAAAGCAATGACCCCTTGGATCCCTTGCCTCCTTACTTTATCAAATGCCTTGATGAAATCCATATACACTACATCTACTGCTCTTCCTTCATCAATGTCTTTTTGTAGTATCTCAGTACATCTACCAATAATAAACCAACACCAAGTCCATTTGAAAAAGAAAACCAATGAGGAACATGGAAATAAATAGAGTCCTGCCAGATTTTTTGACCATCTTTTAAAATTGACTTTCTTAATCCCCTTCCTAACAATTACCTGACTAGTCTCCTATTGCTCACTGTGGTACTCATTGGCCTATTTTTATTGCTGCTTCTGTTGCCCTACTTGTCTGTATTGCTTTCACTTGCTCTTCCTCTTCAATTCTTCCATGAACTGGTAACTTGCACAAATAACTTGGTTTGTTAAGCCTCCTGTGTCTATTCCATTACAGCATTCAGAGAGATTATGTCTGTATTTCCACCTCAACACCATTTTTCTGCCTGATCTTTTCACGCCTTGATTCCTTTAATGTCATTATCCATAAATACACCATCTTCTGTAAGGAGCTTGTACATTCTGCCCATGACCACATGGGTTTCTTCCCACAGCCCAAAGACATATGGGTTAGTAAAGGTTAGTATGGCATTCTAAGTGCCGACACTTTGGGCTGCTCAAACACAATTCTCGCTGATTTGATTTGCCACAAATGACGCATTGCACTGTATGTTTCAATGTACATGTGACAGATAAAGCTAATCTTTTTTACATTGCTATTTATGTATGGCTGAAAACTCCAAATTTGGGTGTCAACAAGGACCTTTTGTGACAACTCACAGCATTTGTGGTCTCCTGAATTCAGCACACTCCTTGTATGCTCAGACCGAATGGCTCTGATTATCTGTTGAGCATGTGTAGATAATTGTTTGTGGTAAAGATCCAGTCCAGCATACCAACTATGAGGTTCTCTGTGCTCCATCTTGTTTCCCGAATGCTAACCAAACAGCAAAAAAAGGGGAAAAAAATGTATAAAAATGTTGAATGTATTCGAATTCTTAAAATTCCTTTTTTATGTGAGTCTTTGCATTATTCAGAGTAGGAAGTTCTGCAAAATAAATCTTAACTGAATGCACTTTTTGTTCACTTATCATGCATCTCCATTGAATTGCTAACCATGACAGTATTTCTCTATTTATATCAATGCCATTACTTTCTGACCATGTGCTCATTTGCAATTCAAATATAATCTGTTTCTAATAATTTGTTTATTTTAATGATTTGTAATAAACAATGTAGATAACATAGAAGGGTGTATTTATAGCCTTGGTAAAACTGAACCAACTAAGTTGAGGTTAAATACAAAACTCTTCATTTAGAGTACTCTGTATTCAGCAGAACATTCAATACTAGTATAAGTGCAGTCAGAAACGTCCGAATACTACACTGATAGTATTTATAATAGTTTCTCTGGCAGAATAATCACTTTAAAACTTCACATTTATATTGTGAATATATAAATCTATATTGTGTCCATGCTATGGACACAGTTAATGCTCACAGTTGTGAGCATTTCTACTGCACCAAAATGAATCTTTCTTATAATCTATGAAATAATCTAACAAAATAATTGCAAAATACAATCAATGGCCACTTTATTGGGTGCAGGAGTGGAACCCGGCTGTGGTCGTCTGCTGCTGTAGCCCATCCAATTCAAGGTTCGACATGTCACGCGCTCAGACATGCTCTCCTGCACACCACTGTTGTAACATGTGGTTATTTGAGCTTGAACCAGTCTGGCCATTCTCTTCTGACCTCTCTCATTAACAACGCATTTTCACCCACAGAACTGCAAATCACTGAATTTTTTTTTTTGTCTTTTGGACCATTCTCTGTAAACTCTAGAGATGGTTGTGCATGAAAATCCTAGATCAGCAGTTTCTGAGATACTCAAGTCATTCCGTATGCCAACAAGCATTCTACAGTCAAAGTCACTTCTATCACGTTTCTTTCCCATTCTGATGTTTGGGTTGAACAACTGAACCTCTTCACCATGTCTGCATGCTTTTGTGTGAGTTGCTGCCACATTATTAGCTGTTTAGATTGCTGCATTAATAAGCAGACGTGCAGGTGTACCTAATAAGGTGGCCACTGAGTGTATGTCTAAAATGTTAACAAATTTAGCTGTTCTACTCAAAGAAAGGGCGAAAATTGTGTTTCATTTTGATATGTATTTTAAAATATAAGGATTTCTCCTCAGTTAGTTAGTTCTGCAACTGCCTATTCTAAAATAATTGGGATCAATTATAGGTAAAGTCTTACCATAAGGTAATAAGATATCAGAGCAGAATTAAGCCATTCAGTTCATCAAGCCTACTCCACCGTTCAATCGTGACGGATTTCTTTTATAATCCCATTCTTACTAATCAAAAATCTATCAATCTATGCCTTAAGTACATCCAATGGCTTGTCCTCCACAGCTCTCTGAGGCAAAGACTTCCACAGGTTCACCACCCTCTGGTTGAAGTAAGTCTTGTATGTTGCATTCCTTAACCATATATCTCATATATTTCTAGAATTAGCATGGCCATAAGTAAAGAGTAGAGCCTGTGGTAATCTGGTAAGATACACAGCAACAAAATGAACAGCAATTTTTTTTCAAATATACTGGGTTGACCTTTTTCTCCCATCTACAAAGTAGAAAGTAAATTTATTATCAAAGTGCGTATATGTCATTATATAAGTACTATCTAGAGATTCATTTACTTGCAGACATTCACAATAGAACAAAGAAATACAATGGAAAAACTGCAAAGATTGACAAACAAATGAAAAAAGTCAAACTGTGAAAATACAATAATAATAATTATTATTATTAATAGTAAATAAATAGATAAGTAAGTAATGAGAACATGAGTTATAGAGTTCTGGTAAGTAAGTCCAACAGGATTTATTGCTACATTTGGAAATAATATACAATACCACCAACTTTACTAAAACAACAAAGATGTGGTAATATAAGGGGCTGTGACGACCTGATTTAGAGCAATAGATGAATATGGACAATATAATAAAAAGTTGGGTGGGTGGATGGGTTAGGGGTGGTTGTGGGAAAGGGGTTATTATATCATTTATAGGATGGAAGTCCAAAAAACCAATAACTGTACAGTGACATTCAAATGAGGGGAATGGACAACCAATGCCATGGAAACTAATTTCCTGCTTTCTCCCTGTAACCTTTGACACCTCCCACCAGTCAAGATCCTATCAACCTCTGGTTTAAGTATACCAAACTCATCTGTGGTAATGAATTCCACAGATTCACCACCGTCTGCCTGAAGAAATTCTTCATCTCTGTTCTAAAGCGATGTCCTTATATTCTGAGGCTGTGCTCTCTGATCCTAGACTCTCTCACTAATGGAGATATCCTCTGAACATCCATTCTATCTAGGCCTTTCAATATTTGGTAGGTTTCAATATCTCCCTTATTTTTCTAAACTCCAAACAGATCCAGAACCATCAAATGCTCCTCAGATGTTAACCCTTTATTTCCAGGATCATTTTCATGGATCTCCTCTAGACCCTCCCCAGATATCTGATCAATACAAAAGTGGGTGCTTTAAAGATACATTTACAAATTAGCTGAGAGTAAATATAAAGCTGTTATTAGATGACAATGTTTAACAATACTTAACTATTGTAGAGGAACAATGAAGCAAATCAATACATTCCGAATCTTATATCAAAACTGAGCATATGAGAAGTTCATGAATTAGACAGCACTCTGGTTAGACCATGCATATTGCACACAGCTAACAATGCATGCCAGTGTGCTGTACAGTATGTCCTTCTGCTCGATTACCTTATCAAGTTTAAAGTTCTTCACCACGTTATACAGTAGCCACTTTATTGGGTACCTGAGTGTATGCTCATGGTCTTCTGCTGCTGTTGGCCATCCACTTCTGCGTTTAGAGACCTCTGTCATTAATACCCACAGAACTGTCGCTCACTGGATATTTTATCTTTGCATTTGTTTTTAAAATCATTCTCTGTGATCTCTAGAGATTGCTATGCAAGAAAATCCTGTATCAGCAGTTTCTGAGATATTCAAACCACCCCATATGGCACCAACAATCTTTTCAGTCAAGGTTGCTTAAAGTCACATTTCTTCCATTGTGATGTTTGGTCTAAACAAATGAACCTCTTGACCATGTCTGCATGAATTGACTTGCTGCCACGATTAGCTGATTAGATACTTGCATTAAAGCAGCAGGTGCAAGGGTGTACTAATAAAGTGCTCACTGAGTATACAAGAGCAAAGTACATTTTTGGTTTACACCTAACAAATAAAATTGTTGGTACAGTTATATGTAAATAGAGCTTCAAGAGAACTGTGACACAACCTGGCAATGTGATCTCTTCCAAATGCTGGCAATAGGCAGGAATTTAAGCATCATCACTCACTGGCCTTTTACAATCTGGGAACTCTTTTCACATTAAAATACAAGGTAATGGACATAAACTGGCAAAATCCTTAAGGAAGCTTGCATCATTACCCTTTCTTCCAGATTATAGTCTTCCAGTGAGGGGGACAGTCTTTTGAAATCACACAATTACTCAGAGTCCCTCTGTCCTTTCCACATAGCTCTACAAACAAGCACCAAGTAAGTAACTTAGACCATAACGTGTAAGTTTAACTATTACACTCGGGCTCTTTTCCCATTAGTTTAAATCTGAAACTGAACTAACAAACTCTGTTTACCTTTCATTTGTCTACGATCTGGGTGTCCCTGGAAAAGGCCAACATTTATTGCCATCCCTAACTATCCTCTAGTGATGACGGGCTTTCTTTAATCACCACAGTTCTAGTGAAGGTCACCCCCAACCGTGCAGTTGACCATGGAATTCCAGGACTTAGCTCAGCAATGACGAAATTACATTATTATTTCCAAATCAGGATGGTATGTGACTTGGAGGGGAAACCTGTATAAGGCATTGCTGCCATGCATCAGATACCCTTGTTCATTACTATCATCAGGCAGGAGGTATAGGAGCCTTAGGTCTCACACAACCAGGTTCATGAACAGTTAATACTCTATAACTATCAGGCTCCTGAACAAGCGTGGTAACTTCACTCGCCACAACTCTGAATTGATTCTACAATCTACAGACTCACTTTCAAGGACTCCTTTACAATTCATGCTCTCAGTATTTTTTTACACTTGAACAGTTAGTTCTCTTTTCCACATTGGTCATTTGTCAGTCTTTGCTTATGTACGTTTTCTCATAGATTCTGTTGTATTTCTTTATTTTTCCTGTAAATGCCTGTATGAAAATGAATCTCAAGATAGTATACGGTAACATAACTTTGATAATAAATTTACTTCAAACTTTGAAGTTTAGGTGGAGTCTCTCTTTCTCATTGGAAGTGACCTTGCTTGGCACATTTGTGGTGGACTATACCTCCAGCCTGAGCCTCTGCCTGTTGGTTTTCTAGGTATTGCTACATTCAGACATAGACTATTTCATTTATGAAATTACAAACAGAATTGAGCACTGAGCAATCATTATTAAATATCCCACATCTAGGCTCACTATGGAAGGAAGGATATTCATAAAGCAGCTTAATATTTTGGGTTTAAGGCACTGCTTGAGAACTACTGAGGTGAAGTCGTAAGGCACAGACAACTGACCTCTAATTACTGCCTTTCTTTATTCAAGAGCAGACTATTGATGTCCTTTTACCGCACTGTCAGCAATATTGCCGATTCTTTAAATGGTAATAACAGATAGTTTGCATCCTGCTATTTGAAAGCAAAGCACACCTGGGCAACTTTTCAACCTGTCAGCTAGATTCCAGTGATATAAAAGTTTGCAATGTGAGCAGTCACTTCTTTATAGTTGGAACATTACCCATGTGATGATGGGTTCTCAGGTGAAGCCAAATGGATCAAATATTCAATAATTCAGGCAAATAATTCAGCCTTGTCTTAAGAACTCATGCAAAACCCAATATATTTGAGATTCTACCATTCAAATCAATTTTTCCTCATTCACACGAACATAATTACATGATTAAATCTTCCTTTCTCCTTTCACATAATTAAATCCCCTTGCCTACATTCAACACTGGCGAACCTCAAGGATGTGTCTTCAGTTCACTACATTTTCTACACTCATGATTGCGTGTCTAGACACAGCTAAAACATCACTGCACTGTTGGTAAAATCTCAGATAACTACAAGGAAGCATACACAGGAATGAGATAAATTGTTTAGTTGAGTGGCATTGAAGCAATCTCACACTCGGTGTCAACAAAACCAGGAATTGATTGTGGACTTCAGGAAGGGGAAGTGAGGAGAACACACACCAGTTTTCTTTGAGAGGTCAGCAGCAAAAAGAATGAGCAATTTGTAAGTTCCTGAGTGCCAGCATCTCTAAGGATCTGTCCTGGGCCCCAACACATTAAAGCAGTCATGAAGAATGCATGCTAGAAACACTACTTTGTTAGCAGTTTGAGATCTGGCATGTCACCAAAGAGTCTTGCAGATTTCTGTAAATGTACAGTGGAGAGCATTCTGACCAATTGCATCATAGCCTATTATGGAGAGTGCAATACACAAGATTGCAAGACTGCAGATGATTGTACTCAGCCAGATCCAAAACAGGTGCAACCTTCACCACCATTGAGGACGTCTTGAAGAGATGGTTCCTCAAGAAGGTGGTATCCATCCTTAAGGACCCTCACCATCCTGGACACTTGTTCTCCTTATTGCCCTCACCATCCGGGATGTGTGTTCTCCTTATTGCCCTCACCATCCGGGATGTGTGTTCTCATTTGTTGAATTTCCCCATGGGGATGAATAAAGTATCTATCTATCTATCTATCTATTACTGCCAGCAGGGAAGGCGTACAAGAGCCCACATTCAACTATTCAGGAACAGCTTCTTTGGCTCTATCATCAGATTTCTAAATGGTCCATGGACACTGCCTTGTCTTTTCTTTTGCACAAAATTTATTTTGTAATTTTAGCACTCCAATGCTGTGGCAAAACATCAAATTTCAGTCATATAAGATGGTGATAATAAACCTTATTCTTATAATTATCTCTTTCTGCATGAGCTTCTCCAGGTTCTCCTCCAATTTCCTTTCATTTAAATTCATTATCTCTGGTCCAATGCCTCTCAAAAATAAATTACCAATTTTCATTCGCAGCTTCAGAGCTTTTTTTTTAACCACTACCTATCTCTAAGATTACACCATATTACATCAACTACAGAGTAAACAAAACTAAAGCAAGGTCTGGGCTTCTTTCACATTTGGACCAAAATACCTTCCAGTTTACATTCTCCCACAACAATGGTAAACTACTGTAGATACAAATTAGAACCAAAAATAGACCCTGAATTGTAAGTATGAAATACAATATCACAACAAAAGGGATTAGAAGAACTGGTAAAGGTTTCTGCCTGAAACATTGACTGCTTTTCCCCTCTGCCTGAGTTCCTCCAGCATTTTTGCATGTGTTTCTTTCTGGACTTCTAGCAGCTGCAGAATCTTGTTTTTAGGAGTCTCCCACATTCCAGACATAAAGATTAGTAGGTTAATTTGTCACATGGGTATAATTGGACAGTGGGTGTTCGATGGGCCAGAAGGACCTGTTATCGTGCTGTATCTCTCAATAAATGAACATCATACGGCATAGCACTGGAACAAGTCTTAGAACCAACGATATCCGCGTAACTAACTAATTTACTTGCAGATAGTATCTCTTTCTAATGTCAGTCGTCAGTCTCCCTTAATGTTTTTTAAACATTGTTATGGTACCTGCTGTGTAAAACAAACTTTCCTTGTACATCTTTAAACTTTCTTGCTCTCACCTTAAACCCACATTTCCACTCTGGAAAACAGACTAACCGTCTATCCTATCTATGCCTAACCAAATCTGCAACAAAATCTGCCAATCTTTTATGCTCAATAGTCTTTTTTTTATTAAGGCAAGCAAGCTTGTGTTGCCACTTTCAGGGAGTATGGATTTGCACCCCAGTCTGTACATCATCATTCCGAAGGGTTCTGGCATTTAATGAATGCATTCCTTTTGTATTTGACCTCCCAGAATGAACCATTTCGATTAACCGCCATCTGCCATTTCTCCAAATTTCCAAATGATACACCTCCTGTCATATACTTTGACAACCTTCCTCAGTATCTAATTACTCCAAATAGTTTTTTATCTGCAAACTTACTAATCAGACCTAAATCAGTTTTGTCCTAATCATCAAAGATGTCCTAGCTGTGATCCTTGCAGAACACCAAAGGTCACAGACCTCCCATCAGAATAATACCCTTCACCACCATAATCTTGTCTTCTATAACCAGGCCAGCTATAGCCTTGTAGTAGTCCTCCACAGATCCACCCACCTCCAGGGCACAGGAAAACAAAAGAGCTTGAAGCCTGTGGAAAACAGGGCACTTCATTACAGGTAAATATCTGCATCAGATTTAATGCCATAGCTTGGGAAGAGAGTGGAGTGTAGCTAACACCTCAAGCCAGAACACCCACAATTATGTGATTCCGTACAAAGAGCAGGTGGTCACATATTCAACTTTTCCATACTACACTGCACTGGCAGGAAAACAATAGAAAATGCTGCCACTTCTGTGCAAAAGCACCAATTATCCATCAGTGCAAACTGGCCACACTAATCTCAAGGCACAACTCACAACTGCAACTGTTTCACTATTGTTTTATTTCTCGTCCATCTCAAATTACCTCTGGACCAAATAGTTTAGCACACTGTTTCAGAAGGAATGTTAAATCTGCTGCACTGAGTCATTGAGTCAGACATAAGAACATAGATGTCTTGGAGAGGCTGCAGGGCATTCTGAAAGGTGATGGTGAGCAGCCAGCTGTCGTGTGTATGCAGGTACTAACGATATAGGAAGAAAGTGGTATGAGGACCTACAAACTGAATTTAGGGAGCTAGGAGTATGACCTCAAAGGTAATAACCTCAGGATTATTATCGGTGCCACGTGCTAGCCAGAGTTGGAATAGCAGGAGAGCTAGAATGAATATGTGGCTTGAGCGGTGGTGCAGGAGGGAGGGTTTCAGATTCTTGGGGCATTGGAACCGCTTCAGGGGGACGTGGGGCCAGTACCATCCGGACGGTCTACATCTGGGCAGGGCCGGGATCAATGTCCTAGGGAGATTGTTTGCTAGTGCTGTTGGGGAGGCTTTAAACTAATATGGCAGGGGGAGAGAAACACACACAGAAAAGAAGAGTGAAGTGATGCAGAAACCAAACCTAGAGTTAGTGAAGAAAAAAGTAAGAGTGCATAAAAGTAAAAAGCAAAAATCGCATAGGCCACTAGATTCTAAAAAGACAATGAATATAAGGGCATTTTATCTAAATGCCCATAGTATTAAAAACAAGGTTAGTGAACTTGTGCACAGATCAGTACCAAGGCATAAGATTTAGTGGCCATTATAGAAGCCTGGTTGCAAGGTGGAGATGACTGGCAATTAAATATCCAAGGGTATCAGGTAATACGGAAAGATAGGCAGGAAGGCAAAGGAGGTGGGGTGGTGCTCTTAAAGGCAAGAGCTCTGGACACAGAGTTTTAATAATACTGAGTTTATTTACAAGGGGAGTAAAAGCTTGGGAACAACACAAGCGGCTACAATAAATTAAGGATGAGATCAAGGCGACTGTGAGAGACGATATAAGATCTACAGAGCAGAATGTTGGTAGAGATTAAGAATAGTAAATGGAAAAAAATCACTGGTGGGAGTTGTCTATAGGCCACCTAATAAAAATATTGCAGTGGCAGAGGTGATTAACCAAGAAATAACTGAGGCTTGTAAGAAAAAACGACAGTTGTCATGGGGGATTTTAACTTCCACATAGATTGGGTGAATGAGGTTGGTCAAGGAAGTCTTGAGGAGAACTTCATAGAATGCATCCGTGATGGCTTTCTTGAGCATCATGTTAGTGAACCTACAAGGGAAAATACTATCTTAGATCTAGTCCTGTGCAATGAGACAGGTAAGATTAATGATCTTGTAGTCAGGGATTCTCTTGGAAAGAGTGATCATAATATGATTGAATTTCACATACAGATGGAGGATGAAATACTTAGATCTAAAACTAGTGTATTATGCTTGAACATGGGAGACAGTAACAGGATGAGAGTTGTTGGCTAATGTGGATTGGGAGCACAGGCTATTTGGTAGGACAGTTGAGGAACAGCGGAATACTTTCAAAGAGATTTTTCACGGTGCTCAACGAAAGTATATTCCAGTCAAAAGTAAGGACAGTAAGTGTGGGGAGAGCCAGCCTTGGATAACTAAGGAAATAAAAGATAGTAGCAAATTAAAAGCTCGTGTACAAAGTCGCAGAGTAGTAGGAGACTGGAGGATTGGGAAAACTTGAAAAAGCAACAAAGAACAACTAAAGAAATAAGTAAAGGGAAGATAAAGTATGAAAGTAAATTAGCACAAAATATAAAAACAGATAGCAAAAGTCTTTATAAATAAAGCGGAAAAGGGTGGCTAAAGTCAACGTAGGTCCCTTGGACCCAAGGGGAAATTGATATTGGGTAATAAGGAAATGGCTCAGGCATTGAACGACCATTTTGTGTTGGTCTTCATGGTGGAGGACATGTCTAATATGCCAAAGAAGGATGTTATGGATGAAAAGGGAGGTGTTGACCTTGATAAAATCACTGTCACTAAAAAGATTGTGATGAGCAAATTAGAGGGCCTGAAGGTAGGTAAGTCCCCTGGTCCTGATGGGATGCATCCCAGGGTGCTGAGGGTATTGGCGAAGGTTATAATAGAGGCATTGGTAATCATTTACCAAAATTCTCTAAACTCTGGGCAGGTCCCGGCAGATTGGAAGACAGCAACTGTCACGCCACTTTTTGAAAAAGGATGTGGGCAAAAGACGGGCAACTATAGGCCAGTTTGCTTAACATCTGTAGTCAGGAAAATGGTTGAGCTGTCATTAAGGAAGAAATAGCAGAACATTTAGAAAGGAGTGGTTCCATTAGACAGACACAGCGTGGATTCAGAAAGGGCAGGTCCTGTTTGACAAACTTACTGGAGTTCTTTGAGGACATAATGAATGCAGTGGATAGAGGGGAACAGGTGGATGTCGTATACTTGGATTTCCAGAAGGCGTTAGATAAGGTGCCGCATAAGAAACTTATAAATAAGGATACGTGGAGTCGGAGGAAGTGTATTGGCGTGAATAGTAGATTGGTTGACCAACAGAAGGCAGAGAGTCAATATAAATGGGTGTTTCTCCGGTTGGCAGCCAGTGGTGAGTGGGGTGCTGCAGGGGTCAGTGCTGGGCCTGCAGCTGTTTACCATTTACACTGATGATTTGGAAGAGGGGACTGAGTGTAGCATAGCAAAATTTGCTGACGACACTAAACTGAATGGAAAAGCAAATTGTACATAGGATGTGGAAAGTCTGCAGAGGGATATAGATAGGTTAAGTGAGTGGGCCAAGATCTGGCAGATGGAATACAATGTTGGTAAATGTGAGATCATCCACTTTGGAAGGAATAATAGAAGAGCAGATTATTATTTAAATGGTGAAAGATTGCAGCATGCTGTTGTGCAGAGGGACTTGGGAGTGCTTGTGCATGAATCTCAAAACGTTGGCTTGCAGGTACAACAGGTTATTAAGAAGGCAAACGGAATGATGGCCTTCATTGCTAGAGGGATTGAATTCAAGAGCAAGGAAGTCATGCTGCAATACAGGGTACTGGTGAGGCCACACCTGGAGTTCTGTGTGCAGTTCCGGTCTCCATACTCGAGGAAGGATATACTGGATTTGCAGGCAGTGCAGAGGAAGTTCACCAAGTTGATTCCAGAGATGAAGGGGTTAACCTGAGGAGAGATTGAGTCACCTGGGACTATACTCCCTGGAATTCAGAAGAACGAGAGGGTATCCTATAGAAACATAGAAAATTTTGAAAGGGATAGATAAGATAGAAGTAGGAAAGTTGTTTCCATTGGTAGATGAGACTAGAACTAGGGGACATTGCCTCAAGATTCAAGGGAGATTTAGGACAGAGATGAGGAGAAACTGCTTTTCCCAGAGAGTGGTGAATCTGTGGAATTCTCTGCCCAGGGAAGCAGTTGAGGCTTCTTCACTAAATATATTTAATTTACAGTTAGATAGATTTTTATATAGTAGGAGAATTAAGGGTTTTGGGGGAAAGGCAGGTAGATGGAGCTGAGTTTACGGACAGATCAGCCATGATCTTATTGAATGGCGGGGCAGGCTTGATGGGCCGGATGGCCGACTCCCACTCCTGTATCTTATATTTTTATACCCATTTCTTGTTATATTCATTATACTATACAGTATATTTTTATATATTGCATTGTACTGCTGCTGCACAACAAATTTCACGACGTAACTCAGTGATAATAAACCTGATTCCAATTCCATTCCAATGGTCATCGTTACAGAAACTGCAGGCTTTCTAAATTAACTAATTTGTAAAATGCCTCAGATATCAATGTAATATATATTTATGAGATACAGCACAGGACAGGTCCTTCCGGCCCAACGAACTAGTGTTCAGCAACCCACCTATTTAACCCAAGCCTAATCACAATGACCAATTAACCTACTATCCAGTATATCTTTGGATTGCGGGAAGAAACCGGAGGAAACACACGTTTACGGGGAGAACAAGCAAATTCCTTACAGACAGCAGCAGGAACTCTGAACTCTTGACTTCACATACCATAATAGTATCACACTAACCACTACATAACCACAGTCCAAATTTTGATTCACCTATCCTATCCTAATAATGTAACCAAACTGCCACTTTATTGTAATGATCGACATGAAGCTCTAGCTTCTACCACACAAAATTGGACTTCGATATCAAATCTTTGTCTTATTGGCTTATAAACGGCAAGAACACTTCAGTAGTCCATTGGCTCTCAAGTATCTTAGAATGGCAAAGGCAGAATGTCATGCCAAATTTATTTTACCATAATAGCAAAACAATTCTACTGTAGCTTTAAAATGTAGGAATCAGATTTAAGTACTTTATTTATCTATGATTATTAACCATGAAACATAAAGATCAAAGTTCTGCTCAATACAGATATGCCTAAAGCTGCTATTTAATGAAATTAAAGTTAAAGTCATATACATTTCAGGCAAAAAACAGTTTGAAAAGCATTACATAAAATGTTCAAAAAGAATTCATATGATGGGATGAAGGATTACAAATCTAGGATTCTCTTCATTTTTTTAATGGTCATCACTATACAAGTAACCACAACTTAAAAGAAGTTATTATACAGAGGAGCATTCACACTGTCAACACTGTTTTCTACTTGAAGTTACACATCAACTCTACAATCCAATGCCCTGAGACTGAACTTTCCGCTCTAGATCCTCCACAATCTTCTTCAGCTGATCAGGATCTTGGAAGAAATTAACATACAGAATTCTCTCGCCTCTACAGCTGAAGCTGCTCGCCAACATCTGACGTTTTGACTTTATGTCATCAGCTATATTTCTGATGATCTGGGGTAGTCGCTGCAATTGATTTTCCAGTCTTTGAAGAGGTTCTGACAGTTCCTTCAAAATAAACAGAAAGTTTAAATAGATAACAATGGAGGTTATAAATAATCACCTGAAACATCTTAAACTGTAATTAATTTGCTTACTTCACATTGTTTTAGAGTATAGCTTTTGTATTTAAATTGTTTAATTGTTGTGTATTTTGTTTTTGTTTTGCTGCTTCAGCTCCAAAATAACAATTATTTTGTTCTCCTCTACATGCTTGTACTAAAGAATGACAAACAATCTTGAATCTTGAAATAAACACTTAATTAAGAATATGTAATGTCACATTACCTGCAACTTACATATCCTATCCACAAATATATACACAAAAAGTAAGGAATTGAGGAAATGGCTACTTTGGTAGAAAGATTGAAAAGCAGAATATGGTTTATATGGATAAAAGATATAGTGACTATTTACAGGGGCACAAGAAATTTGTTTAGATTGCCTTGTGAGAGACAAGAAGCAGCAAGACATTTTACAGAGAGATACAAGTGTCCTCATACATGAAACAATATGTACAAGTAATTAAAAGGGAAAGGGAAAATTCTACAAGGGATGCAGTATATTGCTGACAGCACTTCTGGAGAACCGTTTCAGTCCCTTTCAATAAAAATCTATAGTACATTACGGGCCCTTTGGCCCACAATGTTGTACCAACCATGTAACCTACTCTAGAAACTGCCTAGTTACCCTACCACATAGCCCTCTATTTTTCTAAGGTCCATGTACTTATCTAAGAGTCTCTTAAAAGACCCTGTTGTATCTATCAACAGGCAGTGCATTCCACACACTCATCACTCTATGTAGAAAAACTTACCTACTTCCAAGCACCTTAAAACTATGCCCCCTCATGTTCCAAGCACCTTAAAACTATGCCCCCTCATGTTAGTCATCTGAGCCCATGGCAACTGAAGGAATGGTCATTAGAGGTGGGGCAGTTAAAAGTCAAAGACATTTGAGAGATCAGAATGCAAGGAGTGTGGAGATCTACCATGATTCAAGACTGAAGGAGAAATCTTCTTGTGCTGGGTCTATAAAGGAGCTATCCAATCAGTTTTTCCACCTTTTGCCCCTCCCCACCCTCACCTTCCATAACTTTGTTGGTTAGGGAAAGAAAGAACATAGAAATCTGCAGCATATTACAGGTCCTTTGGCCCACAATGTTGTACCAACCATGTAACCTACTCTAGAAACTGCCTAGAATTTCCCTACCGCATAGTCCTCCATTTTCCTAAACTGAACAGACCTAGAACTGGGAGCACAATTTCAGGATAAGGGGTTTATTTATACATTTAAGACAAATCAGAAATTTCTTTGAGAGGCTCATGAGGTTTGAGAGCTTTTCAAGCTTAAGAGCACTCTACCCGAGAGAACACATTGAATCACAAATATGTTCAAGACTAAGATGATGATTCATTTTCAATCTAAAGGACAGATGAGTGTTACAGGAAATGATCAGGTAAGTTAAGGAGATTGAGACCAGAGGAACCATGTTCAAACTGCCTGAAACAGCCACATGATCTACTCTCATCTGTATTCTCATTTTACATGCAGTTGGCATTTACTCAAAGGGAGGAAATCAACATTTAGTCAATTTGCATCAAACTCACCAAGATCAGATATTATAAACTAAAGTATAAAACTCCTTCCACCCCTTGCTACTGTGCCAGACATTCTTATCCTCAATTAACATCAGTTTTCACTGATCCCTCCAAGAAAGACAGATTGTAATCCATTCTGTCTGATCAACAGTCTCCAACAGAAACTCTTTCAAAACCCTCTGCAATAGGCAAAAATAAAGTTAAATACAGAGGCAGAAAAGAAGGAAAAACTCCCCAGGCAGCAAATCAAGCTATGCAAACCATACAGGAATAATCAAATTTTCTAAAAGTAACTTATATTTTTTCTGGAAGCTACCAAATTTAAATCAATTCTGCCAAACTAAGTGCAAATCTACAACAAATGTTAGGACCACCAGACTCAAATCAGTTACTTTCTCTAAGTAGTAAAGCTAATCAAAACCTCTACCACCCCCCCCCCCAATCACCACTACTTTATCATTTCCTGTCAGTCACTTTATTCATAGACAATCCTGTGCCTAGCATCACATTAGACATAGAATCAATCTATGAATATAAGCTCCCTTATGTATTTGTATTTATTGTGCTTTTTAATATTGTGTTCTTTATCTTATTGTAATTTTTGTGCTGCATCAGATCCAGAGTAACAATTATTTTGTTTTCTTTTACGCTTATGTAGTGTAACAATCTTGAACTCCTGAACTTGAAGTGATTCCTATGCAGACTTGAAAACACAGCAAGCCTTGGTGTAGATTGTAACTTCTGAACGACACATTAATCATCAGCAGTAAGTTACCTCACAATGCAGTAAAAGCTCTTTGGATCCAGTATACATGATACTCTGAAGTTTCTCAATGTCAGATTCGAGTGTTGACCGCAGATATGACTGCTGGCACATTGTTTCTCTCAACTGGTCCTTTAAATCAGCAATTTCCTGCTGGAGACTTTTGGCTTCCTCTTCCAGACCACTGTAGGTTTTGAACAGCTGCTGACTGTTGTTTCCCACTAAAATCTCAGAGAGTCTGAAATAAAGAACGGAAGAAAAAAGCATGTTCCTTTGGCTTTAAATCTACAACTTTCTGGAGTAGAGAATTCTAGTGATTTACCAATTTAAAGAAATTCCAACATACATCAAATAACTGTCCTTTGTCTATACCTATGACCCTTACTTGAGACTCACCCAGTTGCAAAATGTTTCATACACCTTGTTCCTTCCACTTAGGGTCTTGTGTTTCAATGAAGTACCCACATTTTTATAAATTCCAAAGAAAACAGGCATAACTTTCATAGAACAACCTTTTCATCTCAGTATCACTTCTGGCCTGTTCCCAGTACCTTCCTTTAATAAGCTGATCAAAACTATGGATTAATTCAGGTACAGTTCACCATTTACAGTAAACTAACAATATTTCTCTACTTTTAAAATCCAAATCCATAAGACATAGAAGCAAAAGTAAGCCATTTGGCTCTTCGAGTCTACACTGCCATTCGATTACGGCTCATTTAATTTTCCTTCTCAACCCATTCTCCTGCCTTCTCCTTTATCACCTTTGAACCCCTTACTAATCAACAACCTATCAACTTCTGCTTTAAATATATCCAATGACTTGGCCTTACAGCTGTCTGTAGTAATAAATTCCAAAAGTTCACCTCCCTCTGGCTAAGGAAATTCTTCCTCATTTCTCTTCAAAAGGGACGTCTTTGTATTCTGAGGCTGTACCCTCTGGTCTTAGGCTCTCCAACTATTGGAAACATCATCTGCATGTCCATTCTATCAAGGGATTTCAATACTCTACTATGCTAGCACATCCCTTCTTAGATAAGAAGCCCCAAACTGCTCACAGTACTCTAAATTCTAGCCCTCTCAAAATTAATCCACAGAAATAAACCCCAATATGCATTTGCTTTCTTAATTAATTGTTGCACTTGCATATTAGTTACTTGTGTTTCCAGTACTAGAATACAGTCAGCCCTCCTTATCCGCGAATTCCGCATGCTCGAATTCAACCAACCGCGTATCGAGAAAACCCACAAGTGCTCTTCCAGCACTTGTTCGAGCATTATTCGCCTCACGTCTCGTTCGTGCGCTACTTTGTTCCTGTGAAAAAATGGCTCCTAAAAAGCAATTCCTCAAAGGCTAAAAGGGAGGAGCGTAAAGTGCTATCTCTCACCGAGAAGGTAGAAATATTAGATCTTTTGAAAAGTAGCATGTCACATTCTGAAGTGGCCCATAAGGTTGGTAAGAATGAATCAAGTATTCGCACAATAAAGCAGAAAGAAGCTGAAATTCGTGGAAGTGTTAGTGCTGCCCCTACAACAGCAAAAATGGTCTCTCTGGTTCGTGATAAAGTGCTTGCGAAGACTGAGAAAGCATTAAGCGTGTGGCTAGAGGACATGTCACAGAAGCATATCCCTGTCAATGGCCAAATTATACATGAAAAACTCAGTCTCTATGAGCATTACTGTGATGGGGTTTATGAGAGCGAGAGAAAAGAGTGTAAGGCTAGTAAGAGAAGGCTGGCTGTCTACGTGAAGCGCTACAGCCTCAAGAACGTAAAGATCACGGGAGAATTGGCATCGGCTAATGCCGAGGCTGCAGCAGCATTCCCAGAGGAGCTCAAGAATCTCATAGAAGAGAAAGGCTACCTTCCAGAGCAAGTCTTCAACTGTGATGAAACGGGCTTGTTCTGGAAGAAGATGCCCAATCGTACCTACATCCATAAGAGTGCCCAGCAGGCCCGAGATTCAAGGCCGGAAAAGATTGCCTTACTCTGGTGCTGTGTGGCAACGCAGCCGGTCACATGATCAAGCCAGGACTCGTCTACTGAGCAAACAACCCCTGGGCCCTTAAGAACAGAAACAAAAATTGCCTACTGAGTTCTGGCAACACAACAAGAAGGCTTGGGTGACAGCAATCTTGTTCTTGTTCCACCAGTGCTTCATTCCTGAAGTGAAGAAATACCTTGAAGAGAAGGGGCTGCCATTCAAGGTCCTCCTCATAATTGACAATGTTCCCGGCCATTCCCAATCTCTCTGCTTCGCCAACGATGTTCCTGCCTCCTAACACTACGTCACTGCCGCAGCCACTTGATCAAGGCATCATCAAGTCTTACACCCGCCTCACCTTCGGGAGGATTCGTGCTGCCCTTGATGCTAACCCTGTCTGCAGCATCATGGATTTATGGAAGAAATTCACAATTGCAGATGCAATTGTGCTTATTGCAGAGGCTGTAGATGCCATAAAGCATGTTGGAACCCACTATGAAATGAGACAGTCAATAATTTCAGGGGCTTCCCCACTATTGATGCAGAAGTCAGAGATACCGAATGTTGCAAGGGAAGTTGGCGGGGAAGGCTTCTCTGACATGATCAAGGACAACGTCAAAGAATACATAGAAGAGCATAGAGAAACCCTTACCAACGAGGAACTCGAAGATCTGCTGAAAGGCTCTACAAAAGATGATGATGATGAAGATTTAGAGGAGGCAGAGCCATCAATCTGGACAGTTGAAAAATTTGCAGCAGTTTTTCAACAGGCACAAGTGTTAAAGGATATGATCCTTGACTATGATCCTTTGATGGAAGGAAGCCTCCATGTCACTCGAGGGATAACAACATGCCTGCAACCACTGCAAGATTTGTTTGATGATGCAAAGAAAAAGAGACAGCTTCCTATAACAATGTTTCTAACTAAAGCATCCGCAATTCTGAAGTCACGACGTTCAACGTTTGAAGATCCTCAGCCCTCAACCTCCATAGTTCCTGACTTTAGTATTAATGAGCCTCCTCCAAAGTGTCCTTACTGCATAAACAAGACTGTGTAACAACTAATGTACGGGTATTACAAGTTTTACTCGTTGTTTGATCATTGTTTGCCTCGCATCTCGTTCGCTTGCTGCTTGTGTTGTGAGCGGGAGGAATATGTACAGTCTTTTTTTCTTCTCAATAAGACAGTGTAACTATTTACATTGCATTTCCATTGTATTAGGTGTTATAAGTTCTGTAATCTAGAGATGATTAGAAGTTTTACTCATTGTCTGATCATTGTTCGTTCACTGCTTGTGTTGTGAGCGAGAGGAACATGTACAGTAGTTTTTTTTCTTGTCATATTCCTAAACATTACAGTATAACAACTATTTACATAGCATTTACATTGTATTTGGTATTACAAGTAATCTAGAGATGATTTAAAGTATATGGGAGGATGTGTGTATGTTATATGCAAATATTACGCCACTTTAAATAACGGACTTGAGCATCCGCGAATTCTGTTATCCGCGGGGGTTCCCGGAACCAATCCCTCACGGATAAGGAGGGCCGACTGTACATAGATCCCTCTGTTAAGTCCACTATTATGTCTCTGCATTTCTAAACAGCCTATCTTTTGATTTTTCCTACCAAAGTGCTTGTCCTCACACTTTCTTATCTTCAACTCTATTTAGGTAAGGGGTGAGGTACCTAACCTTAACACAAGACAAGACTGCACACTCACAATTCTAAATCCTGACACAGCAACAGCAAAAATTGTTTTCCACCACAATTCGTAATGTCTTGGATCAACATAGCCATTTTGTCAGGTCAGAAATCCAATTATGATTCCACATATAAAATAAGAGGAAGAAATGTCGCAGATGCTACCCAATCTGCTCATTACATTAAGCACCTTCCATTTTCATATCAAACTATAAATTACCTCTTACGTGGGTGAAGGTTGGTATGTTAGGAAATTGATGGGAATACGTACAGGGAAAATTAGTGTAGAATGAGATGGCTCAATAAACTAAGTGTCCTTCTACACTAAGTGGCCACTTTACTGGGTACCTCCTGTACTTAATAAAGTCACCGCTGAGTGTTCGTGGTCTTCTGCTGCTGTAGCCAATACACTGCTTCAAGGTTCAGCGTGTTGTGTGTTCAGATATGCCATTCTGCCCTCCAATGTTGTAGCATGTCGTTCTTTGAGTAACCATGACCTTCCTGTCAGCTTTAACTGCTCTGACCATTCTCCTCTAACTTCTCTCATTAACAAACGGTTTTTGCCCACAGAACTTCTGCTCACTGCATGTTTTGTTGTATCTTGTACCATTGCCTGTAAACTCTAAAAACGGTTGTGTGTGTAAACCCCAGGAGATCAGCAGTTTCTCAGATACTCAAACCAACCCATCTGGCACCAACAATCATTCCACAGTCAAAAATCACATTTCTTCCCCCATTTTTATGTTTGGTCTGAACAATAAATGAACCTCTTGACCATGTCTGCATGCTTTTATGTACCAAGTTGCTGCCACATGATTGGCTGAGTAAATATTTGCATTAATGAACAAGTATACAAGTGTATCTAATAAAATGGCCACTGAGTTTGTCGTAAGGGTACAGGAACGGGAAGTCTTGGTTCAACAGTACAGGGCATCAGTGAGACCGAACTAGTACACCATTCAATCTTGAATTGCTTACTTTAGGTAGATAACAGATGCTGTAACCAGGAGCAAACAAAAAAAAAACTCGTGGAGGAACTCAACTGGTCAGACAGTATCTGGGTAGGTAGAGAGATAATCAACATTTCAGGCCACCTTCCACTCTGCTGTCAATCCAAAAACA
Source organism: Hemitrygon akajei (assembly GCF_048418815.1). Classification (NCBI taxonomy): domain Eukaryota; kingdom Metazoa; phylum Chordata; class Chondrichthyes; order Myliobatiformes; family Dasyatidae; genus Hemitrygon; species Hemitrygon akajei. Next base: position 15,229,626 of record NC_133129.1, on the reverse strand, counting down.
GGGTCTCAACCCAAAACAGCAACCATTCTTCTGCTTCCACAGATGCTTCCTGACCTACTGAGCTCTTCCAGCAGTTTGCTTTTTGGATGAAGGGGGTTTTTTTTTGATAAGGAATGATTTAAGCGAGTTTGCCCTATACTCATTGAAGCTTAGAAAATAAGTGACCTGAAAGTTAACTTCTTTATAGTTCCTGGAATGAGCTGCCAGTGGTCTTGGCAGGTACAATTGCAACATTGTTCAGGTACATAGAGGGGATGGTCTTGGAGAGTTATGGGCCAAATGCCAGCAAATGGATCTAGCACAGAGGATGCTGGGCTGAAGGGTCTGTTTCCAAGTTGTATTGCACTACGACTCTAATTTTAAGAATGACATTATTGAAACAGAAGGTTATTGGAGGTAGACGGTGTAGATGCTGAGGATGTTTTCCCTTGTAACATAAAAAATAGACCTGGAATCGGAATTCAAGATGATATCTGAGATGTTGACAAGGAAGAACTTGTTCTCTAAGAAGTTATAATTTCGTCTCAAACCTGCAGCCTGCAATGGATCCAATGGACTACAAACATTTGTACCAGCCTACCGTGCAGGGCCTCAAAAGCCTTACTGAAGACCACGTACATACAATCCCCTCAAAATATTCAAATTTGAGAGATGGGATTAACTATAAACAAACCCATGACAACTATCCTTAATCAGAATTAAGAGATGACGTATGAAATGTTGATAAAAAGCAACTTTTTCTCCAAGGAGTTATTTCAAGCCTTCTAAAGTGAAGAAAATGCTGTTCTTTAAAATAATTATAAGCAAATCAAAATCATATTTGTAACAAATAATAACCAGTGATTGCCAATTAAAATTAATTTATACAGCATATTATAAGCAAACCACTTAATATTTGGTAAAAATTCACACATTTTGTGATCATGTTTTATTATTAAGCTTCTATTTATTTTTTTCCCTCTCTGCTATATTATGTATTGCATTGAACTGCTGCCACTAAGTTAACAAATTTCACATCTCATGTCGGTGATAATAAAACTGATTCTGATTATTTGTCAATTTCATTATTTTTTACGATTTGTCAGTTCAGCATTTGGATAGACAATCTCTGGCAAGAAAAACCCAAGAAAATGATACATTTTGACCTCCTTACCTGATAGTAGAGGCATCACTTGAATCGATTAAGGCCCGTTGTTTATTACTTGTCAACAGAGACTTATCAGACAGCATTTCCAAACGCTGGTCAAAGTCTCCTTTGCGTTGATTCAGCTGTGTGGTCAGATTCTCGAGGTGCCGATGGGTCTCTCTATGTCTACACAGTTCCATTTCGTATGCCAATTGAAGTAGTTCAAATCGAGCTTTCTGTTTGATCAGCTGACTAGCAACCTGGTCCTGCTTGGAGGTATAGTAATCTTGACGAGACATCTGCAGATCAAAATTACCTTTCACAACCGGCATATTTAAGAGTTGTGTGTTCTCGACAATCAGATCAGGAAGCTCCTTGTTAATTAGCTGTTCAATTTGGTTATTTATCACAGTCAGTTCTTTGGACAAACTGTTCTTCTTGACTTTTGCACCACTTGCATCATCGAGCAGCTGATGGAAAATTAAGTCACATTTCAGTTTTCAACATTTCAATTTAATTGTTTCAATTTATATGTTTATTCTTCTTTCTTTCTCCTAGCAACATCTGTGCTTTTTCATTTTCTAAATGTTCTTTGCTGAAGGTAGTGAGCTGACAGGATACCTCTAATGCTGGCAGATATCAAATTATTTAACAATCAAACTATGCACATTGAACTAATAGGGAAAGGCTTTTTTAGATCACAAGACACAGGAGCAGAGCTTGGCCATTCAAGCTATGCACAATGAACTAACAGGGACAGACTGTTTCATTAGCACTTTCTCATACATTTCCAATTGCAGCTCTTTGGTAGTGTTCAACATAAGCAGGTAAGATTTGCAAGAATGTTGCTTGGACTCAAGGTACTGAGTTATGGAGAGAGGTTGAGCAGGTTGGGACTTTTCCCTACTGGAGGTTTGCAAATGGAGGGGGTAATCTTATGGAGGTGTATAAAATTATGAAGCATAGAAAGAGTAAATGCACACAGTGCTGAGGTTTAAGGGGAGAAGGGAGAGATTTTACAGGAACATGGTGATCACATTTTACACTCAGACAGTGATCAGAATATGGAATGAGCTTCCAGAAGAAGTGGTAGAGACAGATACGTTAACAGCATTTAAAGATATTTATCAAGTACATAGTAGATTTAGTGGGATATGGGCCAAACACAGGCTAATAGGACTAGGGCAGATGGAAATCTTGGTTGGCATGGACCACTGAGCCTATTTCCACGCTGTATGACAAAAGCACCCAAGTCAGGAATTCAGCAAGTTGGGTAGAATAACCCCTCGTTGGGTTATTAAAAGAGTTCTGCATTGCAATCTGAACTGAAATAAAAATACATTGAAGGGTTTGCTGTCATGAGTTAAGAACTCAAGGAAAAGAGAGTTCCCCTTTATCAACACTGTGAAAGCCAGAATACCCAGTTATTGTTATCTACACCATACTGATCCCTGTTGCATCAACGAGTTACAGATCGCCAAATGGAAAATAACTCTGACTCTGTTTTGTGTTAGTCACCACCAACCCTGTATCCAGTAATCTTTCAGTGGCACTTTATTGAATAGCTCACAACATTTAAATAGCCACAGTATAGATTGTTATTGGCCAAGTTCTGGAAATTGGAATTATTCTAGATGGGTCTTTGGTGGTCAGCTTGAATGTGGTGAAATGTTTCAGGGCTGGAAGAATATGAAGGTAATACTATCAATAATGACAAGTATGAAAATAATGACTCATTCAACTATTGGTTCTACAGTTGCTCATTTTATCCATGCTAAATCTATTATTACTTCTTAAATGCTCTTGACATCTTTTCTGCCACAAGTTTTTCTTCCCCTCCCCCTTTCCTAATTTGGTACTTGTTCAAAAACTGTTGCATCTGTAACCCTTCCTATTCAGGTGATATGCTGTTGCTCTTGCACAAAAATTCTGTTAAAAAATAACTATTTGCTTTTGTTGGACCAAATTCTGTTAGAAAAGGAAAATCAGACTAACTGAGAAAAGGACTTCAATCAGATTCAGCAAAATACTCAGTCATACTGTAAGGAAACGGGCTGAGCATCAAGCACCCATTCACACCTGCTTCCAAATTTTGATTGTACTGTATACCAGGGGCAATTTATCAACAGGTACATCTGTGCAACATTGGAGGACACTGGAGAAATAGAGAGATAGCCATGAAATCAGAGGAAAAATGTATAAAGATTAAGAACAGGTCAGGATTAAACCCAGATCACTGATGCTGTGAGCTACTTGCTACACAACAAATGTTCCTCAAACTAATCTTCACAGTGGTGCAGTAGACCATAACCCCGAACTTTACAATTTTACTTATCGAACTCTAACATTAAGATCCAGTCCCCACCACCTTGAGGGGGCAGTGAATTTCAGAGATTCACTACTGTCGCTGTTTGGAGTTTGTTACTTATCATTAATAAAGAAAACCTCAGCAGCTATACTGTCAAACTCCATTAAGATCTCATATATCTGAATAAGGTCACCCTTCATTCTTCTAAACTCCCAAGGAAGAGACACAAATTGTCCAGGTGTCCAGGTTCTCCTGGCAGGACAACCTTTATCCAAGGAGGTAGCTTGGTGAATCTCCTTTTTACTGCATCAAAAGTTAATATATCATTTATTGATAACCAGCACTGTGATATTTTATTTATTTATTGGTTTATGTTTGTTTATTTTACTTAGATAGACAATATGGGAGAGGCCCTTCTGGCCTTCGAGCTGCACCGCCCAGCAACCCACCGATTTAGCCCTAGCCTAATCAAGGGGCAAGTCATCATAACCAATTAACCTACTAACCAGTACATCTTTGGACTATGGGAAGAAACTGGAACACCTGAAGGAAACCCACGCGCACACAGGAAGGAACGTACAAACTTCTTTACAGAGGACTCTGGAATTGAACTCTGAACTTCAATGCCCCGAGCTGTAATAGCATCCTGATAACCGCTACGCTACTGTGGCACCCACCAGAGGACTGCAGACACTAACTATCTTCTCAAGGTTAATTAGAGATGGACAACATATGGCATTCTTGCCAATGATGCGAAGACCTCAAATACAAATATTTTTTTTAAATGAAGATGATTTGCCAATTACGGAGCCTGAAATACCCATCTGTGGACCAAGAAACATAAACTGATGTGTCCTATTCTCAGCAGTTTGAGAATAGGTCCACTCAGGTGCGATAGTGTACATGGAGTTGTAGGAGGTACAGAAGGTACCTAATGAATACTTTGCTTCAGTATTCACCAGGGAAAAGGACCTTGGCAATTGTGGGGATGACTTACAGTGGACTGAAATACTTGAGCATATAGACATTAAGAAAGAAGATGTGCTGGAACTTTTGAAAAGCATTAAGTTAGATAAGTCACCGGGACCGGATGAGATACACTGCAGGCTACTGTGGGAAGCAAGGGAGATTACTCAGCCTCTTGCGATGGATGATCTTTGCACCATCAATAGGGATGGGAGAAGTACCAGAGGATTGGAGGGTGACAGATGTTGTTCCCTTGTTCAACCTCTCACTGCTACAGGCAGAAGTTCCCATTTGCTTCAAAAAGGCAACAATTATACCAGTGCCTAAGAAGAATAATGTGGGCTACCTTAATGACCATCGCCCGGTAGCAATCACATCGACAGTGATGAAATGCTTTGAGAGGTTGGTCATGACTAGACTGAACTCCTGCCCCCTCAGCAAGGTCATGGACCCACTGCAATTTGCCTATCACCACAATAGGTCAACGGCAGACGCAACCTCAGTGGCTTTAGACCACCTGGACAACACAAACACCTGCGTCAGGATGCTGTTCATCGACTATAGCTCAGCACTTAATACCATCATTCCAACAATCCTGATTGAGAAGTTTCAGAACCTGGGCCTCTGTACCTCCCTCTGCAATTGGCATCTCAACTTCCTAACAGGAAGACCACAATCTGTGCGGATTGGTGATAACATATCCTCCTCGCTGATGATCAACACTGTTGCACCTCAGGGGTGTGTGCTTTCCCACTGCTCTACTCTCTAGATACCCATGACTGTGTGGCTAGGCATAGCTCAAATACCATCTATAAATTTGTTTATGATACAACCATTGCTGGTAGAATCTCAGGTGGTGACGAGAGGGCATACAGGAGTGAGATATACCAACTAGTGGAGCGGTGCTACAGCAACGACCTGGCGCTCAACGTTAGTAAGATGAAAGAGCTGATTGTGGACTTCAGGAAGGGTAAGACAAAGGAACACGTACCTATCCTCATAGAGGGATCAGAAGTGGAGAGAGTGAGCAGTTTCAAGTTCCTGGGTGTCAAGATCTCTGAGGATCTAACCTGGTCCCAACATATTGATGTAGTTATAAAGAAGGCAAGACAGCAGCTATACTTTATTAAGAGTTTGAAGAGATTTGGCATGTCAACAGATACTCTCAAAAGCTTCTATAGTTGTACTGTGGAGAGCATTCTGACAGGCTGCATCACTATCTGGTTTGGAGGGGCTACTGCACAGGACAGAAAGAAGCTGCGGAGGGTTGTAAATCTAGACAGCTCCATCTTGGGCACTAGCCTACAAAGTACCCAGGACATCTTCAGGCAGTGGTGTCTCAGAAAGGTAGCTTTCATTATTAAGGAACTCCAGTACCCAAGGCATGCCCTTTTCTCACTGTTACCATCAGGTAGGAGGTACAGAAGCCTGAAGGCACACACTCAGCGATTCAGGAATAGCTTCTTCCCCTCTGCCATCTGATTCCTAAATGGATGTTGAATCTTTGGATACTAGCTCACTTTTTTGTAATATACACTAGTTTTGTTTTAGCACATTTTTAAAAAATCTATTCAATTTACATATACTGTAATTGATTTACTTAATAAATTATTTTTTCTCTCTGCTAGATTATGTATTGCATTGAACCGCTGCTGCTAAGTTAACAAAATTTCACATCACATGCCGGTAATAATAAACTTGATTCTGATTCTGAAGAAAGGGAGTAGAGATAACCCAGGAAATTATAGACCATTGAGCCTGACTTCAGTGGTGGGCAAGTTGTTGGAGAAGCTCCCGAGAGGCAGGATTTATGAGCTTTTGGAGAGACGTAATTTGATTAGGGATAATCAGCTTGGCTTTGTCAAGGGCAGGTCATGTCTTATGAGCTTGACTGGATTCTTTGAGGATGTAACAAAACACAATGATGAAGGTGGAGCAGTGGATGTAGTGTATATGGATTTCAGTAAGGCATTTGATAAGGTTCCCCATGCAGGGCTCCTTCAGAAAGTAAGGAGGCATGGGATCCAAGGAGACCTTGCTTTGTGGATCCAGAATTGTCTTGCCCACAAAGGGCAAAGGGTAGTTGTAGATGGTTCATATTCTGCATGGAGGTCGGTGACCAGTTGTGTCTGCAGGGATCTGTTCTGGGACCCCTCCTCTTTGTGATTATAAATGACCTGGATGAAGAAGTAGAAGGGTGGGTTAGCAAGTTTGCTGATGACATAAAGGTTGGGGGTGTTGTGGATAGTGTGAAGGGTTGTCAGAGTTACAGCGGGACATCGATAAGATGCTGAGAAGTGGCAGGTGGATTTCAACCCAGATAAGTGTGAAGCATTTTGGTAGGGCAAATTTGAAAACAGAATACATTATTAATGGTAAGACTCTTGGCAGTGTGGAGGATCAGAGGGATCTTGGGGTCTGTGTCCATAGAACACTCAAAGCTGCTGTGCAGGTTGACAGTGTTGAAAAGAAGGCGTATGATGTGTTGGCATTCATCAACTGTGCGATTGAGTTCAACAGCTGTGAGGTAATATTACAGCTATAAAAGACCGGTCAGACCCCACTTGGAGTACTGTGTTCAGTTCTGGTCATCTCATTAAAGGAAGGATGTGGATACTATAGAGAGAGTGCAGAGGAGATTTACAAGGATGTTGCCTGGATTGGAGAGCACGCCTTATGAGAATAGGTTGAATGAACTTGGCCTTTTCTCCTTGGAGCGACGGAGGATGAGAGATAACCTGATAGAGGTGTATAAGATGATGAGGGGCATTGATTGTGTGGATAGCCAGAGACTTTTTCCCAGGGCTGAAATGACTAACACGAGAGGGCATAGTTTTAAGGTGCTTGGAAATGGGTACTGAAGGGATGTCAGCCGTAACTTTTTTCATACAGAGAGAAGTGGGTGTGTGAAATGCACTTCCGGCGGCAGTGGTGGAAGCAGATACAATAGGATCTTTTAAAAGCCTCTTAGATAGATACATGGAGCTTAGAAAAAAATAGAGGGCTATGCGGTAGGGAAATTCTAGACAATTTACGTGGTTGACAAAAAAAGTGTGAGTCAAAGGGCCTGTAATGTTCTCAATGTTCTATGTTCAATATATATAACCTCTTGCACAATATTTGGTGATTAAATCAGAATTTTATAAACCTGAAACATTAATTCTCTATCTCTGCCTGGCCAGTAGAGTGTTGTCAGCATTTTATGCACAACTTGCTTGCATTTATATTCAACATCACTACAAAAGCCAAGGGTTGGTTACAAATTAAAATGATTACTGATTATTTGCTCAGTCCTGCCACGAGCACAATTTTATTCACTATTACTAACTCTCCACTCCACCCGAAGGATTATGCTCCTCTAAAAGAAAAGATTTCAAACTATTATTTCCCAATACAATAATAAAAGTTACCTTTCGGCTTCGTATGGAGGAGATTATCTGTTCCATGTGTTGAAGTCTAGCCTCCGTACCTTGTTCTTTTGCCTTCGTCAAAATTACCTGGTGCTGGCTACTGCTGTATGCTGCTTGGATTCGACCCATTTGTTGCCTGTATTCTTCAAGGGCCTCATTACACTCTCCATGTATAGGCTGAGAAGTTAAGTCCACCAGCTGAAATTTTTCCACATCAGAGCTTCCGACCAGCTCCGCAATGCCCTTAAACAGCTGTTTCTTGGTATATTCCGTGAGAGCAGCTGTGCATTGCTCTTCTTGCTGCAGATAATGGTCCAAAACAAGTTGTGACAGGAAGACAACCTCTTGCTCTGCTCTCTTCACTGACTCTACGTTTGAGTATGTAGAGCTAAGCTCCTGAACTTCTTCTTGAATCTTTAACAGTGTGCGATTTAATTCAGCATTTTCAACACTTAGTAGTTCACGTGTCTCTCTTATCAGTCTGGCACATTTTTCCTCCTCATCCCTTAGCTGCATTGGTAAATTATGTATCCAATTGGCCATTACTTGTTGCTTATTTCGTCGCTGGATTTTAAGACTTCGAGTCAACTGTAGTGCCTCAACTTCCTTTTCCAGCTCCTCAATGGTCAGCTCAGTCAAACTACCATATTTTGACTTCACATCTTTAGGACATGTCTCCAAGACCTTATCCAAGTCTTTCTGATCCAACAAGCGATCTTCAACTTCAAGTCTTTCCAGCCCACTCAACTCTTCATCTGTTAATACACTCTGTCCATTTACAGTACTGCAGAACCATTCTACAAACATTCTTTCATCGCCAATGTCAAACCACCAATCAAAATGCTCCCCATTTAATTGATTGGCATTGGGATAACCAATTTTCTTTAATGTCTCTACAAATATTCTCCCATTCATTGTGGTCAGTACATGATAATTTTTCTGGGGTCTGAATGAAAGAAGATTTAAAATATCCAACTGCAACAAAGTGGTATGCTGGATATCTGTTTTAATCTCAAGCAGAAACAATATATTAACTCAACTTACAGAAATGTAACAGCATTTCTAGAAACAAAAAGAAAGGCCTGGAGATCAAAAATATCACAATAACATTCTCCAAATGAAAAAGGGCCCTTTCCGTTCAGTATTTAAACCGATATGGTGGCAATGATTCAATGAGCAGGATCACAATAACTTGTCTGCTCAATGTTCTATCCCACTAGAAACTTTTTTTTTAATTTGGTTTGGAGGTGCTTTAAGTTTAATTTTGAGCACAGTCCTTTTAAGTTTTTAAATAACTGACTTAAAGAAACTCCAAATCACTTCTTCGGTGGGAACAAAATTAACAAAAAAAGTTGGCAGAAATACCATTAACAGGGAGTTATATGAACCCTGATTTAATGTACATAATCATCTATCATGCTTCATTCACACTTTTAAACAGAATTGTAGTATTAATCATCAATAGAACATTGAAAACTCACTCCTGTAACAGGAAATGCTCAATTCTGACCATAATATACAAATGTACAAATTTGATATTTTCATCAGACTTCAAAATGCAATTCCAATATATGCATCTTTCCACCAATTAAAACAAACATTTAAAAGCCTTTGTCTCTATAAACTTAATACCACAAGATTATTTACAGATTATTCTTTTCACAGATTCTTTAGCACCACTAATAGAGTGCATTTAGTATGATACATAATCAGAAACAAATTTCATTCCAAAATATGGACAATCTTACAAAAATATATAGGTAGAACAATGGCTTAATTTCAAATTGAGTACTAAAGAGCTAACTTTTCTAAAGAATAACATGGAAATGTTGGGGTGAACAAAATACAGTTAAAGTCTCAATCCTAAAGAAATATTATAAACAATTACAAATGCGGCTGTACAGATTTACCCGGTCCTAATAAATCCTGGGTCCCATTGGCCGAGATCCCGGAAATGCCAGGAGGGGCGTTCCAATTGGTACAGACCCAAACAGCACTGTTCCCAGTGACCCAGACGCTGAAGGCTGCGGGTGCGTTGCTCCCATTGGACGGGGCGGTCGATGAGGTGTACCCAATGGCCAAGAAGCTGAAGCAGCAGGGTGAGGCACTCCCATTGGGCGAGGGGACGGGTGAGGATTCCCCATTGGGCGAGGGGACGGGTGAGGATTCCCCATTGGGCGAGAGGACGGGTGTGGATTCCCCATTGGGCGAGGGGACGGGTGAGGATTCCCCATTGGGCGAGGGGACGGGTGAGGATTCCCCATTGGGCGAGGGGCCGGGTGTGGATTCCCCATTGGGCGAGGGGCCGGGTTTGGATTACCCATTGGGCGAGGGGCCGGGTGTGGATTCCCCATTGGGCGAGGGGCCGGGTTTGAATTACCCATTGGGCGAGGGGCCGGGTTTGGATTCCCCATTGGGCGAGGGGACGAGTGAGGATTCCCCATTGGGCGAGAGGACGAGTGAGGATTCCCCATTGGGCGAGGGGCAGGGTTTGGATTCCCCATTGGGCGAGGGGCCGGGTTTGGATTCCCCATTTGGCGAGGGGCCGGGTTTGGATTCCCCATTTGGCGAGGGGCCGGGTTTGGATTCCCCATTGAGCGCGGGGACGAGTGAGGATTCCTCATTGGGCGAGGGGATGGGTGAGGATTCCCAATTGGCCGGGGAGCCGAAGCCGCTAGGAGTGGCGCCCCCTTTGGCCGGGGAGCCGAAGCCATTGGGAATGAAGCCATCTTTGGCTGGGGAGCCGAAGCCGCAAGGAGTACCGTACCCCTTGGCCGGGGAAGCAGGGCACCTGGGTGAGGACCGCCCATTGGCTGGGGAGCCGGGTGAGCGCCGCTCATTGGCCAGGGAGCCGCCGCTCCTGGGTGAGGTCCGCCCATTGACCGGGGAGCCAGGTGAGCGCCGCTCATTGGCCGGGGAGCCAACAGGGGTTCTTCCATTGGCCGATGAGCCAACAGAGGCGTTTCCATTGGCTGAGAAGCTGAAGCCTGGAGAGAAGCTCTCATAGGTCGAGGTGCTGGAGCAGCTGAATAAGGTGCGCTCATTGGTCGATTCCCCAAAAGAGGCACCTTTGGCCGCGTAGCAGGAGCAGCCGGATGAGGCATACTCATTGGCTGAGGAACAGAACTTTGATGGGCTGTTCCCATTGGCCGAGGACCTGACGCCTGGAGGGGTGTTCCCATTGGCCGAGGACCTGAAGCATAAAGCGGGGCTCCCATTTGCCTAGGGGGTGGAGTAGCCGAGTGAGCGGCTCCTATTGGCCGATATCCCGAAGCAGACAAATAAGGGGCGCTAATAGGCTGAGTCGCATGAGAGGCCGAGTGAGGGACGCCCATTGGTCCATGCGCTGGAGAGACCTTGTTTGGCGCGCCCACACGCCCGGATTGCAGATGGATTGTATGAGAGGCTGTCATTGACCGAGATACCTGTGGGGTTTGGTATGGTGCTGCCATTGGTCGAGCTAGCGACCGTGCGGAGTGCGGCGCTCTCATTGGCCCAGACGACTGCCGAGCCATTGGTCCGCGTATGGAACACGCGTCGCGAGGCCCCCCCAGTAACCTGTGCGTAGAGGGTTCAGGACCAGTTAGCCTCATTGGCTGAGACGCCAGCCGCGTTGGATGCGGCGCTCCAATTGGTTTAGGAACCGGCAGCGCGAGTTGAGGAGCTCCCATTGGCCGAAGCGTCAACCATGCAGGGTGAGGCGCTCCCATTGGCTACCTAAGGGGGAAAAAAAAGCGCCAAGTCCGCTCCAGTAGGTCTCCTACGAAATGTGCGGGTGCACCCTTAAATACATCGACCACTCCAGCGCCTAATGTGCGGTTCGAGTTGGCAACGGCCGATGAGTTTCAAACATTGGTCGTCCCACCCCCCATTCTCCTCGATAGAACTTGAGTTCAATGGAGCAGGTCCGATTCACGCCTCACATTTTGTTTTCCTCTCTGATGCGGCGGTTCAGATAAATACTTCAAATACAAGTAAAACTAACCTGCCCGTCTATCGCCAGTCCGCCCTCAGTCGCTGCTGTCCGTTAGCACGCACGCCACCGGAAAACAAAGCCGACGAACCTACGTGGTGTGGTAAGAAGTTGCGCTACTAAACCCGCCTCGAGCTTGTGGTGTGGTTGTCGGCAGCGCCACTGCTGGTGGGAGGTCAATGTCGCAGGCGCAGCTTGGGAGGTCAATGTCACAGGCGCGGCGCAGCGCTGCTCCTGGTGGGAGGTCAATGTCACAGGGGCAGCGCCACTGCTGGTGGGGTCAATATCGACACAGCCGATCGAGCTCCGTTGCAATGGCCGCTGAGGACTACACATGGAGTTAAGCGCCTCGGCTTGGAGAGTTGGTGTGGTGGGAGCTGCGGCTGGAAGTCGTCCCGGAGAAACCGAGCCGAACGCGGGCATGATTTCAAGTACGTTGGCCTGGTCAGAGGCCGGTGGGGGCGCTGGTGACTTCCCCGAACCAGGACACTGTTCAAAATCCGCGGACACGGGGAGTCACCCCGGCCTCAGACTCGTATTTATCGTTTTAACTGTGGTCTTGGGTTCATATCCTGATGTAACGCCTGGGGAGTTGAGGTCAGCTTATTCAATCTGAAGTATAAAGTGTTTTTGGTAATTATGTTGCTGCGCACTAATGTGACAGAAACGAGATGGATAGTCACAATTTTCTTCTCAGGATAGAGGAGCGTGAAACTAGAGGGCAGAAGCTGAAAGTAACAACTACTGTATAACATTCTGGAGGAGCTCAGCAGGTCAGGCAGCATCTATGGAAAGGGATAAATAGTCGACTGCCCATCTGGTGAAGAAGGGCCTCGGCTGCCTGACCTGCTAAGTTCCTCCAGCAGGCTGTGTGTTACTGTGGATTTCCAGCGTCTGCAAAATCTCTTCTGTTTATGACCGGCAGAAGGTGAGAAAGGGGGAGACTAAATTTTAAGGCTCAATGGCCCTCTGGAGGAAAACTCAGTGAGCCGAGTAGTATCGGGGGAAATAAATTATTGGTGTTATATGAACCCTACAAGGGTTGATCCAAAATGTCGAACGAGATGGTCCGGAAGAGGCTCAAAAAAATGATCCCAGTCACGTAACGGTTAATGTATGATGAGGAGTAGTTGATGGCACCTGTACTCAACAGTTCAGAAGTGTGGTGGGAGGATCTCATTGAAACCTAGAGTTCTGAAAGCTTTGGTTAGTGGTTGTCTGAGGGTCTAGGATCTGAGTGCATGGCAGCTCCCAAAATGTACTGGAGGAACTCAGCAGTCCAAGGCAACATCTATGGGGGAAAATAAGTATAATTGACATTTCAGGCCAAAACCCTTTGGTAGGACTGGAGGCAAAAGGTTGAGTAGATTTAAAAGGTTGGGGGAAGGAAGAGAAGCACAAGGTGATGGGTGAAACCAGGAGGGGGAGGGATGAAGTAAAGAGTTGGGGTTGATTGGTGAAAGAGCTACAGAGCTGGTGAAGGGGGGAGTCCAATAGGAAATGATAGAAGACCTTGGAAGAAAGAAAAGGGGGTCAAGCACCAGGAGAGGCAATGGGCAGGCAAGGAGATGAGAGAGGGAAAAGGGAATGGTGGTGCAGGGGGGTCATTGCCAGAAGTTTGGGAAATCAATGTTCATGCCATCGTGTTGGAGGCTGCCCAGAGAGAATATAAGGTGTTGTTCCTGCATCCTCAGTGTGACCTCATCGCGACTTCATGCCATCGGGTTGGAGGGCACATCTTCAGGTTAAAGGTATATTTCTTTAAAACTGAGAGGATAAGGTTAGTGTTTCTGTGAAATAGGAGACCAAGTGCGTGGGTGTATTTGAGTTCTGGCTGCCTAGATACGTGAGCCAGAGCAGTACAATATGGAGAGCACGATGTTGCTCACGTAGCAAGTTTCCCCTCTCCACACATCTGACGAACCCAGAGGGATGGCAGAGACCGATATTGTTTGGTACCAGCAGCGTTGCAGCAGTTGCCAGTCGGTGTTCAACTCAACGTAGGGGCCCCAGCTCTGGATTTTCCCCTCGGGGTTTACTCCCAAAGCCTTCCCCAAGAGTGGGTATAACTGCAAGGCAGCGGGGGCTTGAGATCAGAGTTTCCCTTCTGGATGAGCTGCCAACCACGGCTGATGAGCCCCATCTGCACGAAGTGACTAGTTTTAGTGCCTTTGTCCCTTTTGTCAGTAGAAATGGTTCCGCCAGGCTTAGTAGCTAAGTCACACGCGAAGGCCAGGAACTGGACGGGTGTAATTAAGGCAGCAGTTAGGTTCTCGATTAAAGAAGGTCAAAGGTACAATGAAGAAGTGAGAGAATGGGGATGAAAAAAGATTATCCGTGATTGACTAGCAGAGCAGCATCGATTCAGCACCAATGCCTTAATTCTGTTCCTGTGTTTGGTCTTGTGGCTTAGTCCATTCCTCACAGCTGAAGTAAGTCTTACCCAATTAATTTTACTTCTAATTGTTCATTCCACTTTTTTGTAGCATTTACCATAGAAGCTCCTCAATCTCCTCCTTAACGCTATTCCGCTTTATATAGGTAGGAGAGCCTACCATTGTTAACAACTGAGTATAGTTCTTCCTGCATAGTTCGTTTTATATAATTCTCCCACTCATTAATGATCGTGTGTTCCTTAGTCCAAGGCAAGCAGATTATGCCTTTTAGAGTGATTTGGTGGAGGAACTCAGCAGGACAAACAGTATCAAGTCATTAGAGCACTGCAGTGTAGTAACAACCCCTGCAGCTCATTCTAGTGCCTACAGAACCGTTTATCAACCTGACCCACACCTGGCCCATATCCCTCTATGCTCCTGTCATCCATGTAACTTTCTGAACTTCACTTAAAATTATGTCCCTCATATTAGCCATTTCCATCCTGAGAAAATCTCTGGCTATCCACTCAATATATGCCTCTTATCACCTTGTAACCCTCTCACCATAGGTTCATAATGACTTGGCTGTTACTGTGAATGCAAACTAACAGCAAAATAACTCAACAATGCATGGGAATAATGATGAAAAGGCCATTACCAGTAAATAAACACATCTAGAATGGATATGATTTAGGAAAACATAAAAGTTTGTATGTTTCTTCTAAAGGAAAATAAGACAATTACCTATCTGAATGCTAACAGACACCCATGCAAATTTATTGTTCACCAGGAAGCAGTAATGTAGCTCATACTAGTATGAACTTGGATTGAAATGATATTGACAAATTGTCTTAAGCTATAGCAAACAAAATAAAGGGCTTGTCATATGTGTTGGTCTGTAGTGTGCACAATTGCTGGAGCTTGTTGTCACATAATCAATCCAGTTTACTTCAGTCTGTTTACCCACAGTACCAAAACCAGTCAAAGCAAAAGAAGCAAATCTTTCTTTAAATATCCACACAGCATCCAAGGAAAGTTGTCGAACTGTCTTCTCCTGCCCTTTCTCCAATGTCGTCTGCTAGCTAGTTAACTGAAAGGTATCTGCACGTTCCCTGTGAGACCATGGTCTGCATGAGGATTTTCTGATATCTGTCCCTCTCCTTCCAAATTTTGTTCTGTAAGTGTGTCACCATGTTCTTCCACCATGTTGTTGTTCGTTTCTTTTCTCCTTATTTCTCAAAACTTTGATCTCATGCTCTTTCTAGATTGGCTACCTGTTTTGTTTTCCCTGAGCATCTTATTAGCCAAAATGTTAACAAGTCAAATCCTATTGACTAATAAAAGTCTAACTTTATTTTTATTTTAAAAAAACAAGTGAAATACCTGATTTAAAACTATATAGGGACATAGAAAATATATAGCACAATACAGGCCCTTTGGCCCACAAAGCTGTGCCGAACATATCCCTACTTTAGAACTACCTAGGCTTTACCCATAGCCCTCTATTGTTCTAAGCTCCATGTAGCCATCCAGGAGTCTCTTAAAAGGCCCTATCGTTTCCACCTCCATCGCCATCGCCAGCAGCCTATTCCACGCACTCACCACTCTCTGCAATTTTTTTTTAATAACTTACCCCGACATCTCCTCTGTACCTACTTCCAAGCACCTCAAAACTATGCCCTTGTGTGCTGGGGAAAAGCCTCTGACTAGCCACACGATCAATGCTCCTCATTAATTATCTTGTATACCTCTATCAGGTCACCTCTCATCCTCCATCACTCCAAGGAGAAAAAGCCGAGTTCACTCAACCTAGTCTCATAAGGCATGCTCTCCAATCCAGGCAACATCCTTGTAAATCTCCTCTGCACTCTTTCTATAGTTTCCACGTCCTTCCTATAGTGAGGCGACCAAAAATGAGCGCAGTACTCCAAGTGGGGTCGGACCAGGGTCGTATATAGCTGCAACATTACCTCTTTGCTTTTAAACTCAATCCCACAATTGATGAAGGCCAATGCACCGTATTCCTTCTTAACCACAGAGCAAACCTGCATAGCTATGGACTCGGGCCCCAAGATCCTTCTGATCCTCCACACTGCCATGAGTCTTACCATTATTGCTATATTCTGCCATCATATTTGACCTACCAAAATGAACCACCTTTGTGTCATCAGCAAATTTACTATCCCATTCCTCCACTTCCTCATCTAGGTCATTTATAAAAATCACAAGGAGTAGAGGTCCCAGAACAGATCCCTGAGGCACACCACTGTTCACCGGCCTCCATGCAGAATATGACCCATATACAACCAGACTTTGCTTTCTGTGGGCAAGCCAGTTCTGGATCCACAAAGCAATTTCCCTTGGATCCCAGACCTCCTTACTTTCTCAACAAGCCTTGCATGAGGTACCTTCTCAAATGCCTTGCTGAAATCCATATACACTACATCTACTGCTCTTCCTTCATTAACGTGTTTAGTCATATCCTCAAAAAATTCAGTCAGGCTCATAAGACACGGCCTGCCTTTGACAAAGTCATGCTGACTATTCCTAATCATGTTATGCCTCTCCAAATGTTCATAAATCCTGCCTCTCAAGATCTTCTCCATCAACTTACCAACCACTGAAGTAAGAATATTATCAAGTATGTCATGTAATTAAAGGAATATTTTTAAAATAGATGTGCATTTTGAGGAGATAGACAGAAAAATAAAATACTTAGAAGGATAACTGAATTACTAAAATAATGTGTGGTCTTAAACTAGGGTATTACAATCCTGCCGCGCCAAAATAGTCATGTCCTCATGACTTTGTAAACCTTTGGAATTTATCAAGCTCATTATTAACACAACAGTCGTACCCAGTAACAATAACAGAGTGCTTTCATGCTTTCCGACAGAGTTTAGGCATACAGCTTGCAGCATTCAAATTAATTAAGTAACTACAGGACCTCCGATCCACTTGTAAATGGAATAAACATAATTGACTCAACACTCTGATTTCCAGATGTGTCATATGCCAGCCTGTTTGGAGGTTTCCTGACTGGGGTCTTGTCTGTTTTATCTTCCCTTAATAATTGATTTTCAGTCAGTATTTCATTAGTTTGAGTCTTTTCTCTTCACAGTTCATGCTTACTCTGAGATGTCTCGTCCTGTCCATCATTTGTTCCTTTCTGCAATTCAGTCTCTCCTGCCCTCTGACCAGACTCTGCTTCATCATCAATAATTTTGGAGTGTGTTTCCCTTTCACTATCTAATGTCACTTTTGGTTGTCCAGTGGTTGTATTCCCCACTATACCCAGGTGTTCCCTGCCCTAGAGGTAAAAGATGGAGACTTTTTACAGGACCATTTTCCATTTTGTGGTTTCAACCTAAAAACTGGCAGATTAGGCATCTGGCTCTCCACCATGTAGGGTGTAGAACCCCAGCAGTCGGACGTTTTAATGGTTCCCTTGTAGTTCATAAGCTTTTTGCAGTTCTTTCTTCATATTGGACGCATACCTGAAATGAATATTCTGTGGCAGGTCCTCGCTTGAGGTTCCAAAACAAAGATCCACAGGTAATTTGGCTTTGCATCCAAATATTAAATAGTATGGCAAGTAGCCAGTGTTCATTCTGTGTACAGTTGTAACAGTGTACTATATCTCCAATGTGCTGATTTCTCTTGCTCTTTTTGTTGGCATCAGGAGTTCCTAGCATGTCTAACAATGTCCTGTTGAATCTCTCAGGCTGACGATTGCCTTGAGGATGATATGGTATTGTCCTTGACTTCTAGACTCCAAGCAAGCTTAGTAACTTGTGTATTAGACTACTCCCAAAGTCCCTTCCAGATCACTGTGCATCCTCCTCCCACAACACTTTTGCAACTGTGGGTGCTTTCTGATCCTTTGTGGGAGAGGCTTGACAATATCTGGTTCAGTGATCAATGATGACTGAGACATTTGCAATGTCACTTGAATCGAGCTCGGTGGAAAGAAAGTCAATACTCAATAGGTCAAGTGGTTCAGTGCTTTGCATGTGAGACAAGGGAGCAACTGTTTTGGGTAGTGTCTTTCTGTGAATACAATGAATGCAGGGCTTGCAGTAATCTTCAACTTCAGGCTTCATTTGTGGCCAATAGAAACCTTGTCTGATCAATCCGTAAGTCTTGTCAAATCCCAGATGGCCCGAGTCATCATGAAGTGACCTCAGCACAATATTCCTGGACTTCTCAAGCAAAATCAACCGAGAATGTCAAGCTTTGTTTGGTTAAATAGCACAGTATAAGAATTTGTTCCTCAACTCCGGTTTTTCCCAATCTCTCATCACTAAGAGTATCATTTAATGTTCGCCAGAAAGCAATAATTCGGCTCCCACCAGTATAAACTTAGACTGAAATTGTATTAACAAAATGTCTTAAGCTATAACAGACAAAGTGAAGAAATGGGACCCCATCACATATGTACACAATCGTTAGAACTCATGCCATATTGAGATGGAGAAGCTGAAGTTATCAGTATTACAGTGGAGTAAAGCAAATTACAGAGGCATGAGAGAGGAGCTGGCCAAAATTGATTAGAAGGGAACACTAGCAGGGATGATGGCAGAACAGCAATGGCTGGAATTTCTGGGAGCAGTTCGGAAGGCATGGGATATATACATTCCGAAGAAGTAGTATTCTGAAGGCAGGATGACGCAGTCGTTGCTGACAAGTGAAAGCACAAAAGCCAAAGAGAGGGCATATAATATAGCAAAATTCATGGGAAATTAGAGGAAAGAGAGCCTTCTAAAATCCAATAGAAGGCAATTTTTTTTTAAAGTCAAAGAAGAAAAAAATGGAATACAAAAGAAGCTAGCCAATAATATTAAAGAGGATACCCAAAGTTTCTTCAGATATGTAGTGTAAAAGAGAAGTGAGAATAGATATTGGACCGCTGGAAAATGATGGTGGAGAACAAGGAAATGGTGGATGGACTGAATCAGTATTTTGTATCATTCTTCACTGTGCAATATGCTGGATGTCAGGGGGCTGAAGTATGTTAAGTTGCATTACTAGGGACAAAAGTCTTGGGGAAACTGAAAGGTCTGAAGGTAGATAAGTCACCTGGACCAGATCGTCTACACCCAGGATTCTTAAAAGAGGTGGCTGACTAGATTATGGAGACATTAGTAATTATTTTTCAAGAATCAATTGGTTCTGGAGGACTGAAAAATTACAAATGTCACTTCGCTCTTCAAGAAGGGAAACTATAAGAAGAAACTATAGGCCAGGTAGTCTAGTGTCACTGACTTGTGAATGGCCTCAGGAGAGACGTAGCCGATGGGGGTAAACACAGACAGAAAATCTGGAGTGGAATCCTTAAGCTGGTTGGACATCACTGAACATCCCACTGGCAACTCCTGCACTGGTGAGGCCGGAAGGGGGGTCCTGACGACTGGGCATCTCAGGATCTTCATGCCTTCCGCGCAGGCTTGTGTCCTGGCGAGGTCGCTCCAGTGCAGCTACTCCATTTGCCCTTCGGGACAGGTGGATGCCATCAGTCAGGAAGACGTTGGTAGGGATGTGGCTTCGGGATTTTTGCGGCACGTGATAAAATAGTCTGTAGTAGACTAGGAAAAATGTTACCTGGCAAATCTGTTGGAATGCTTTGAAGAAATAACAGGCAGGATAGACAAAGGAAAATTGGTTGATGCAGTGTACTAGGATTTTCAGAAGGCCTTTTACAAGATGCCTCACATGAGGCTGCTTAACAAGCTAAGGGCTCATGCTATAATGCTAGCCTGGATAAAGCAATAGCTGATTCATAGGAAGCAAAGATTGGAGATAAAGGGAGCCTTTTCTGCGCTGCCGGTGACTAGTGGTGTTTGACAGGGGCCTGTGTTGGGACAGATTCTTTTTTAGTTATATGTCAGTGATGGAGTTGATGGTTTGTGGTCAAGTTTGCAGACAATATGAAGATGGGAGGGGTAGTTGGTTTTGAGGAAGCAGAGAGGCTAAGGAAGGACAGACATTAGGAGAACAGGCAAGGAAGTGGCAGATGAGTCGGGGAGTATAGGATCAGAAGACTCAACATAATAGAGGGGTGTCCATTTAGAAAGGAGATGAGAAATTTCTTGAACCAGCGAGTGGTAAATCAGTGGAATTCATTGCCACAGGTAACTCTGGAAGCCAACTCATTGGATATTTTTACGGCAGAGGTTGATAGATTCTTGAATAGTCAGTGTATGAAGTGATACAGGGAGAAAACAAGGGATTGGGGCTGAGATGGAAAATGGATCAGCCATAATGAAATGGTGGAGCAGACTCGATGAGCCAAATGGACTAATTCTGCTCCAGTATCTTGTTAATCGGTCTGTTTACTCTCAGTCTATTCTCGGACTAATTTCAGTAAACAGTTCTGTGCTGAAGAACTAGTCCAAGTAATAAACATCCATGCAGGTTCCAAGGAAAGATGTTGAACTGTCTCCGCTTACCCTAACTCCAACATTGTGTACCGGCTGGCCACCTGAAAGCTCCCCCTTGAGAACTTTCTGACATCTTTATCTGTCCTTCTAAATTGGTTCTGTGAGCATTTCACTCTGTTCTTCTGCTATGTTTGTTGTCCCTTTTTCCTCCTCCTTTCTCGAGACTTCTTCAAACTGGCGCTCTCTTGACCCATTGTCTTTTTTACCTAGAGCATCGTATTGGCCAAAGTGTTAACAAGACAAATCCTATTGACTAATTCAACAAGCCTAACTTGTTAATCAACTGAATTTTTATTTTAAAGAGCAAAAATGAAATACTTGATTGAAACTGTATATTAAGTGTATTATGTAATTAAGGAACACTTATTTATGTGGATATGCTTTTTGAGATCTGCAGAAAATAAAATGCTGAACAGCACAATTGTATTAATAAAATGAAGCATGGTCTAGGACCTGGGTATTAATCTTATACACCTCTATCTATCATCTCTGGTCATCATCCTTCGCTGCAGAGACAACTGACCCAGATCACTCAAGTATTCTCTTAAGACGTGCTTGCTAATCCAGCCAGTGTCCTGGTTAATCGCCTCTGCACTCTCTCTCTAAAGCTTCTACATCCTTCCCATAATGAGGCAACCAGAACTGAGCACAACATTCCAAGTGTGGTCCAACCAGGGTTTTATAGAGCCGCAACATTACCTCACAGCTCTTGAACTCAATCCCTTGACTAATGAAGGTTAAGTGATTGGTGGAAAGTATACAACTCTGCCTCTGTCAACCCCCGCCCCTTTACTTTCCTCCCAACACCTTGAAGTTACACCCTAATGTATTAGCCATTTACGCTCGGGGGGAGTGGGAAGAAGACTCAAGCTGTTCACTCGATGTTTGCCTCTTATCGTCTTGTACACCTCTATCAAGTCATATCCCATTCAGAGAAAAGCGCTCTGTAATCCAGGTCGCACCCTGGTAAATCTCTGCACTCTCTTCTATAACCTTCCTATAATGAGGTGACCAGAACTGAACACGATAGCCAGTGAGGTCTAACCAGGATTTTATAGAGCTGCAACATTACCTCATGGCTCTTGAACTGAATCCCCTGATTAATGAAGGTTAACCTATCCATATGCCTTAATATTCAATACAATCATAAGATCATGAGATATAAAAGCAGAATTTAGGACATTTGACCCATTAAGTCTGCTCCACCATTCCATCATGGTTGGTCCATTTTACCTCTTGGTGGCAATCTCCTGCCTTCGCCCTGTATCCCTTCTTGCCCAGACTAATCAAGAGTCTTATTAACCTCTGCCTTAAATATTCCCAATGACTTGGCCTCCACAGCCGCCTGTAGCAACAAATTCCAGATTCATCACTCTGGCTAAAGAACTTCCCCCTCTTCTCCGTTTGAAATGGACATCCTCTCCACATTCACTCTGTTGAGGCCTTTCAACGTTCAGTAGTTGAAATTCTCAAAGTTAATGCTAACATTACATTTGCCTTCCTCATCACTGACTCAACCTGCAAATTAACCTTTAGGAAATCCTGCATGAGGACTTTATTTGCACCTCCATTTTTTAAAATTTTCTTTCCATTTAGAAAATAGTCTATGCTATTATTTCTTCGACTGAAGTGTATGATCATATACTTCCTGACACGATATTTCATCTGCCACTTTTTTGCCCATTCTCCTAACCTGTCTCAAGTCATTATGTAGCCTCTCTGCTTCCTCAATGCTACCTGTCCCTACACCTATCTTTGTATTGTCCACAAACATGGCCACAAAGCCATCAATTCTGTCATCCAGATCATTGACATATAACCTAAAATGAATCAGTCCCAATACAAACCCCTGTGGAACACCACTGGTCTTCAGCAGCCAAACAGAAAAGGCTCCCTTTATTCCCACACTTTGTCTCCTGCCAATCATCCACTGCTTTGTCCATGCTAGAATCTTCCTAGCATGGCCTGTAATACCATGAGCTCGTAGCTTGTTAAGCAGCCTCGTGTGGTACCTTGTCAAAGGCCGCCTGAAAATCCAACCTCCATAATTAAAAAAACCGCAGTCATTCTTAGCTGGTGCTAGAGAGTTTGTGAACCCTATTGAATTTCCTCTGTTTCTGCAAAAATATGATTTGAAATATGATCAGATCTTCACGTATCCTAAAACTAGATAATGAAAACCCAATTAAATAAATAACACACAAAAAACATTGCACCTCTTTATGAACTAGTATGTTTTTTGGGTTTATTTAATTGGTTCTCTTTATTTTGCTTTAGGACAGGTGAAGATCTGATCACATTTTAGGTCATATTTATGCAGAAATAGAGAAAATTCTACAGTGTTCACAAGCTTCCTGGCACCACTGTAATTTGAATGGACACGGCAGTCTGGTGCAGTGATGTGTCGTGGGAATAATGAAGGGAGTATGGATGCCAATGGATACAATTGTGACTTGGCTGCATGATCAAAGACCTGGCTTTCTGAGTTCAAATCATGGCTCGATGATCTGTGTCAGAAGATGTGAGAGGTATGGAATTCACTGCCTGAGATGCCTAATAGAAGCATTTTTTAGTAACAATTTTTGGAAGTGTTCAGACCGCATCTGGAGTATTGCATACAGTTCTGGGTATCCCACTGTAGGAAGGATGTTGAGGCTTTGGAGAGAGTGCATCAGAGGTTTACCAGAATGCCTCCCAGTTTAGAGAACATGTGCTATCACAAAAAGCTGGATAAACTTGGGTTGGTTTCTTTGGAGTGCCGGAGGCTGAGGGCAGATCTGATGGAGGTTTGTAGATTGAGAGCTCCAGATAGAGTAGGCTGGAATCTGTTTCCCAGGGTGGAAAAGTCTAGTACCGGGGGCATGCATTGAAGGTGAAGGGGGGGGGTAGGTTCAAAGGAGATGTGAGGGGTAAGTTTTTTACTCAGAGAGTCATGGATGCCTGATGTGGTAGAGGCAAATACATTGGAGGCTTTTTGGATAGGCACGTGGATGTGAGGAAGATGGAGGGAGGTGTACGTGGTGTGGGTGGAAGGAACTGGTGTTTCAGTGTTTCTGATTTGCTTTTTAGCTGGTTTGGCATAACAGTATGGCCTGTTTCTGTGTTGTACTGTTCCATGGATTCCATGAAATAAGTGCTTGAAGTGACAAATCTGTGCAGAGCTATCAGGAAAGGTGCCAAAAGATGAGGCTAACTGGAACATTCTTGCATAAACTCTGCAGGTGTGTAGATGTGTTGAATGGCATACTGTTCTAATTCAACTGTAGAATCGGTGTTAAACTCTGATACACCACCAGGTGGAGCAATGTCACAGGTTCTCACACACGGGTGCATTCAGTGATCTACGTGCTCACGCTTCAGCACAAGTAATACCATATTGCATTCTCCACTTGATTCTTATCCAAATTTTTCCTGTGGCCTCCTGTTTTTTTTTTCCCCTACGTCTAATTCTTGGCTGTGTAACCTATGATTCAAGTAAATTACCATCTTTGGTTGCTGGTTCTACACCCTTGCCACTCTTGGAGTGAAGCCGTTTCTTCTGAAATCCTTGGTATTTTCCAAATCATTATAAAGGATCTCAGCCCAAAATGTCAGCTGTTTGTCCTTCTCCATGAATGCTACCTGACCCGAGTTCTCCAGCATTTTGTGTACTGCACAGAAAATACTCCGTACTTCAGGCAGTGTCTATGGAGGAAGAAACCAAGATGTTTCAGATTAACTCTTTACCCTTGAGCTTTGCATATTACCAACAGTTTCTGTGTTGTTTTTAGATAGGCTTTTTGTTTTGCTCTTTCCCAGGAAGCTTTTTGTCAACTCTTACCAACGCCTTTTGCATTTTCAGAAGTAATTGATTAGTCCAGTTCTCGGCTTTCTCTCCGAGCTAAACCTTTTCTGAGCATCTGTGTTCTGTGAACCCGTCGTGTTTCTCTCGTATTCCTCTGTGTGGTAACAAGAAATGTCCATGGAGCTCATATGATCAGACCAAGGTTTTAATGTGTGTGTCTGCCTCAGAAATCATCTCAAGAAGAAAGATTGACTTAACTGTGACACGGTGGCAAGGTAGTCCAGCAGGCTGGTGTAATGCTTTACAGTGGCAGCGATTGAGGTTCAATTCCCACCACTGTGTGTAAGGAGAAACTTGAGAGCATGGTGTGTTAGTGCCAGAAGCATGGCAGTGTTTGCGGGCTGCCCCCCAGCACATTCTGGGACTGTCGGCCATTGACGTAAACAACACATTTCACTGCATGGGGCAACTTTTACACCAATAGAGTGGTCAACATGTGAATCAGGATCGGGTTTATTTACTGACCTGTGGCATGGAATTGGTTGCTTTGGCACAGCAGTACAGTGCAAAGGCATCACTGTAAATTACAAAAATAGTCCAAAAAGGAGGAAGAACAAGGTGATGTTCAGGGTGGAAGAAGCTGTTTCCAAATCATTGAGTGTGTGTCTTTAGGCTCCTGTACCTCTTCCCTGATGGTAGTAATGAGGAGAGGGCATGTCCCAGATGGTGAGTGTCCTTATTGACAGATGCTGCCTTCTTGAGGAAGTCCCGCCACTTGGGGAAGTCGTTGATGGTGGGAAGGGTTGTGCCCATGATGGAGCTGGCTGAGTCTACAATTATCCTGTTCATTGGAGCCTCCATACCAGGATGTGAAACAGTCAGTCAGATTGCTCTCTGCTGTATATCTGCAAAAATCTTTGGTGACGTGTCAAATCGCCTCAAACTTCCTAAGTAAGTATAGCAACTGGCATGATTGCATCAATGTGTTGGGCCCTGGACAGATCCTCCAATATATTGACACCCTGGAACTTAGAACTGGTCACCCTTTCCACCGCTGACCTGGAAAGACTGCCAGAGCAAGTGGTTAATGCAGGTACGGATTTTAGATCAGTCCAAGAACCTGATGGCAGTGGGAAAGAAGCCTCTGTTGAACCCTGAGGTGTGGGTCTTCATGATCTTGTACCTCATGCTTGCTGGCAGCATGAGATGGCGGGGTCCTGATCTTCCAAATACCTTGCAGATGCCATTAGCTGTGCCACTGTGTTGGCACGTTTAAACAGAGAAGAAAAGGGAAAGAATAATTGGTACAAATTTCAACAGGGTAAAATTATTCCCTGCTGTAAAGGTTACAGCTGACTTTAGTTTGACCGCTTCCTATTTTCTCTAGTGATGCTTTCAAAGTTAGTTTGGTGATATTTACTGCCCTCCCATTAACAGGAACAATTCCAGGAGCTGTAAAATTTCAGATTGCCAGAGTACTGTCTGTGACCACCACCTTCACAACTCTAGGACTTGGCTGATAACGGGTTTATCAACCTTTTGTTGCAACCATGGAGGGCTACGGTCCAGGTGTAGATCGATGGAAGTAGGCAGAATAATGGTTCAACACAGGCTAGATGGGCTGAATGGCCTTTTTCTGTGCTGTAGTACTCAGTGACTGTGTAGAACAGATTGAACAAAGATCGAAGCTTTGGGACCCTGCAGATGTCCAACCACAGAAATTGTCTCCAATCATCTGAGCAAGAGATCTGTTCTTTCTCAGTGCAGGTATTCCTGGGTTTCACAAGGTTTCCAAGAACTGGTTTGTAACCCAAAATTCCCATAAGTTAGAAATGAGATCACAGAATTTGCACTGATTGGTCAGTTAGCTACATGATGGTAAAGATCTGAATTACTCTTTGTCTTGAGTCTTGGAGATTATTGATTAGTACAAATCTATTTGACAGATTCAAAATATGCCACACAATGGCAACTGCCAGACTGGAGAATTTCAACCTGTACTTATTTCACCATTTTCTCATTCTTGCTAGACCCTTGGTTCCCTAGTATTTCTGGTGGGCTCTCTGAAGACATACAAAATACTTATTTAATTCCTCTGCAATAGCTGTTCATTAAACATTCTCCCATCACTATTTATTTTCCATTTGTTTAGTGATACGGCACAGGTCCGTTTGGCCCAGTGAGCCCGTGCCGCCCATTACACCCATGTGACCAATCAACCTACCATAACAGTGATTTTTGAGAATGTGAAAGGAAACTGGAGCGCCTGGAGGAAACCATGTGGGCACTGAGAGAATGTGCAAACTGCTTACAGAGAGCGGTGGGAACTGAGCCCGGGTCACTGGTGTAGTAATAGGGTTATGCTGAGCACCGCACTAACGTATCGTCCCTACCTAATCTTTTCCTTTTTGCATGCCATACGGGAAACACCTGCAGCCTTTATTTCATTGCTAGTCTGCCCTCAGATTCCACTTTCATCAGTTTTAGTCAAATCCTCGCTGATTTGATTTGAAGCACATTTCACTGCATGTGACAAATAAAGCTAATCTTTAATCTTTTTCAGTCGTCCTTTGCTGAATTCTAAAGCACCCCATATCCTTGGGTTTACTCCCATCTCTGTTGAATTTATATGCTTGTAGCATGGATTTAACAAGATCTTTAACTCCCCTCTTAATTGCAGACGGGCTACTTGTTCTATCAGCTTTCTTGTACCTCAGATTAAGGTTTTTTTTCCCACCCTGGAAGAACTGTGCATTATTTCTTTAAATATGTG
Organism: Hemitrygon akajei; assembly: GCF_048418815.1. NCBI lineage: Eukaryota > Metazoa > Chordata > Chondrichthyes > Myliobatiformes > Dasyatidae > Hemitrygon > Hemitrygon akajei. The sequence goes on along the minus strand of NC_133129.1, from coordinate 15,202,471 downwards.
CCATTCCTCTAACTCTCATAGCAAGGCGGGTTGGTGAGGGTAGTCTGTAATGGATTTCTTAGTGACAATAAACAATCTTAAATCTTGTCAAAAGCTTTAAGTACATGAGTTTAAAAGTTCAAAGCACATGTGTCACCATATACTCCCTGAGATCATTTACTTGTGGGCATTCACAGTAAATACAAAGAAATGCCATAGAATCAATGAAAAACCACGCACAAGACGAGCAGTGTGCAAAAGGCAACAAACTGTGCCAATACAAAAAAGAAGTAGTAATGATGTATAAGCAATAAATGTCAAGGACATGATGCGAAGTTATCCCCTTTGGTTTAAAGGAGCACGAAATGATTGTTACACCAGATCCAATGCAGCATTTAAAAAGAACACAACTTTTGAAAAGACTTTACATAACATGATTGAAGCCTCCTGCAATAATGAGGACAGGTCAACAAAATTACAGCCCCTAGGATACAAGGAGATGTATTGGATCCAAAACTAACTCAGAGGCAAGAAGCAAGTATTGATGGCTGCTTCTGTGATTGGACGGCTCCCTGCCAGTGGGCATGCCTGGGTTTCAGTTCCTGGGGAGGCTCCTATCAGTGGGAATGCCTGGGTTTCAGTTCCTGGGGAGGCTCCTATCAGTGGGAATGCCAGGCTTTCAGTACCTGCTTCCATATATACAGGTTAAGTACTCCTCATCTGAAATGCTTGGAAGTGTTTTGGACACTGGAATATATAAAGAGTTAGCTTGGGAGTGCCATCATTTCAGACTGTGAATGTATGTGCTACCGCTGAGCAGTGCTTGTCTTTCACTTGTTCATCATACATATGTTCTTAACAGTAACAATTATTACGTACCATTTAATGTAATGACAAAATGTGTGCAGGGAACAGCATCAGGAGAATACCTGAATCAGCTGTTGGACAACAACAAGCAATGGCAGGCTTTCAGTCTCCACCAACAGTGCTGTTTTGATTAAAAGGTTACAGCACTCTGTATTTGTATTAGGTTTTGTATAAGGTATAAAAACAATTGGTGTAGACTTGTTCTGGTGTTAGATCTTCATCAGCAATGATCTTGGCAAACACATCAATGAATTTCTCTGCTATATTGTTATTAGCAGACATTTTAAAAATTTAATGCCGTGCCTTTTCTTAAATTTCTGCAACCGGCCTGCTGAATATTCACAATTACCTTCAATTTTCAGTTCATCGTGATAGACCTTTGCTTGTTTTGTGATCAGCATATTGCTAAGTGGCACATCTTCACTCCTGATGCTGATGAATCCTTGCTTTTAGTACATGATCGAGGGCTTCATTTTTCACTTTATGTAGAGTTTTTTTTCTCTTTTTAATTAACTTCTGGTCATTACATATGTGAGGTCACTTCTCCCAGAACTGCCTGTGGCGCACAGAGACCTGGGCATCGCCTGGGAACCTTCTCAGCACCTTGTGATATTTTCCATTTGTGACGTAAGGTCAAGGCCCAAAAAAGTTTTGGAGTTTCAGATAAGGGGCACTCAACCTGTATATATTAATGACTTGGTCAAATGCAGGACACATAACTTGCAGAAGATAATAAGAATGGTTTTTGTAGTTAATAATTGAGGTGATCTGGCTGGTCAGGCAAAGAAGTGGCAACTGTTCAGAGAAGTGCGAGACAATGCTTTTTGCTGATCTGGCAAGGGAAGATACCTAAAAATACAGAGCAGAGGGAACTTGTATGTGCTCAGCTTAAAAGTACCAAGAGAAAACAAGTAAATAAGTTGGTTATAAAGACCTACTGATAAATTGGTTTATAGTCTTCACGTGTACCAAGATAGCAAAAAACATTGTGATCATACACATCAGATCAGTACACAGTGCATTGTGATAGAATGAGGGAAAACAATAACAGTTAGAAAAAAGTGCTTTTCAAGTGGGAAAACAAGGTGCAAGGTCATAATGAGGCAGGTTGTGAGGTCAAGAGTCCATCTTATTGTGCTACAGTTCAGTAGTGTTCCAACAGCAGGATGAAAGATGTCTTGAGCCTGGTGGTACGTGCCTTCTACACGAGGGGAAGAGGAGAAGAGAGGATGTCCGGGGTGGGTCGGACTTTGTTTACGCTGGCTGCTATCCCAAGGCAGCAGGAAGTGTAGACAGAGTACATGGAGGGAAGGCTCATTCCTGTGATATGCTGAGCTCTCTCTGCAAGTTTCTTGCAGTCACGGACAGAGCAGTTGCCATACCAAGCCATCATGCAGCCAGATAGAATGCCCTAGAGCATCAATAAAAGTTAGAGAGGGGCTACGGAAACTTGCCAAACTTCTTTAACTCCTTGAGAAATTCGAAACACTGGTTTGCATTACTGAATGCTTGCCTTGTAATGGCTGAGGCACAGAATACAAGAACAGGAAAGTTATGATGGAACTGTAAACAACATTAGTTAGACCACAGCTTGAATACGGTGTACAATTCTGGTTGCCACAGGAAAAGATCTGATTGCACCAGAGTGGGCGTAGTGGCAGTTTACAATCTTGTTGGGTCTGGGAATTTACGACCATGAATAGAGATTGGAGAAGCTAGAGTTATTTTCCTTGAAACAGTAGAGGCTAAAATAAATTAATTGGCTTTATTTAAAACTCAATAGAAAGTTATTAATATTTATTAATCAGAGTCCAGTTTAACATCACCGGTATATGTTGTGACTTTGCAGCAGCAGTATATTGCAATACATAATAATGGAGGGAACAAACTGAATTACTGTGTGTGTGTGTGTGTGTGTGTGTGTGTGTGTGTGTGTGTGTGTGTGTGTGTGTGTGTGTGTGTGTGTGTGTGTGTGTGTGTGTGTGTGTGTGTGTGTGTGTGTGTGTGTGTGTGTGTGTGTGTGTGTGTGTGTGTGTGTGTGTGTGTGTGTGTGTGTGTGTGTGTGTGTGTGTAATAAATAAATAATTAGTGCAAAAATAGAAATTTAAAAACTAAAGTGCTAAGGTTCAATGTCCATTCAGAAATCGGATGGCAGAGGAGAAAAAGCTGTTCCTGAATCATTGAGTGTGTGCCTTCCATTTTCTGTACCTCCTTCCTGATGGGGGCAATGAGAACAAGGCATGTCCTGGGTGGTGGGGGTCCTTAATGATGGATGCCACCTTTTTGAGGCGTCATTCCTTGAAGATGTCTTGGATACGATGGGAGGTCAGTGCTCAGGCAGAGGGGAACGTGTACATGGAAATATTGTTATTATTTGTTAATTTATTTGTGGTAATGTTACTTTGTTTCATGTGTGAGTTGTGTATATGTACCTAGTAGTGCATCTTGGTCTGGAGAAGCATTGTCATGTGTATGGTTGAATGACAATAAACTGAACTTGAACTAGAACATGTAATGAAATGCATCGTTTGACCAACACACCTAGAGATATGCTGGGGGCAGACAGCATGTCCAGCACCAACATAGCGTGCAACCATTGCTCAGCTGAACAACACAACAGACTACCAAATGACAACAGCAAAACAAGCTCCTTTCCTCACTCCCATCCAACTCACTGGCTTTCGTGCTTCCTCATGCCTCCTGCCTGCAAAGACATCCAATCCTGGGACAGCCCAACATCCACAGATATCCTCCATTATCATGGTCCCTAAACCCTACTCTGACCCCTAACTCTTCTCTCTGTCCCCAAGACACCCCCTGCTAATTAAAACAACAACTAAATCTGCCACGACCTCGCCAGAAACCACAGCTCTGTGCTATCTTGACTGGCAGGAGATAGTGAATAAAGACCTGTTTCCTGTACCAGGCAAACACACAGACTGGGAGCTGAGCTCTGTGGTATTTGTCAAAGGTATTGGTAGAGAGGGGTAAAGATTGTTTTTTTTTAAACCCAGGGCATGAAAGTGGTTTGGAGCTCAACTCGCTGTCTGATACAATGGTAGAGGCATTAACATCAGTTTTAGCATAAAGGTACATTGTATTGTTTCAACACTCGTTTGAAGAGCTGTGATCTTCAGGGCTACAGAACAAATGCTGAAAGCTGGGCTTGGCTGAATTTTATTTTCAAGCTGTATGTGAATAATGAGGCAGCAGTTAGCATTATGCTTTACAGCACCAGCGAATGGCAGATCAGGGTTCAATTCCTTTTGCTGTCTTTCAGAGGTTTGCATGTTCTCCCTATGACCGACCACATGTGTTTCCTCAGAGTACTCCAGTTTGCTCCCACATTCCAAAAAGACAGGTTAGGTGTAATAAGTTGTTGGCATGCTATGTTAGCACCGGAAGCATGGAAACATTTGCTGTCATGACACAAACAATGCATTCCATTATTTGTTTCATTTTGCATGTAACAAGTAAAGCTAATCTTTATCTAACTCCTTTATAAGGCTCTTATGAAGTCCACTTTCTCTAGGTTTTTAGGTAATGTCTTTGATGGGCCAAATTTGGCTCCTGTGTCTGACCCTTGTGTTTGATTGTTAGTGTGGTTGTACCAGGTACAACATCAAAAGCAACATCTTGGTAACTGCTTGAAAACGCACTCTATTCAAGTGTGCAAAATATTCCCTTTGCAAGGTTTCTTTTGATGATGCTTCAAATAGATAAAATAATTGTCAAGCGTTGCTGCTGGTGGATGATCTTCAGATTTTATCAGGTCCCTTCGACACGAACTGTAACCACAGGATGTAAAGTGGTGAAACACTGGCAATAATATCATCCTGTGTGTGTGCTGGTTTGGTTAGAGACTTGCCCAAAAACCAACAGAAATGATAATGTTGATGCAGTTCCCACAGAAAATGACGTCAATCTATAAGTTGTTGCCCTGAGTCACTTCCTCTGTTTCCAACATGCATTAGTTACTATTTCTAAGAAGGTCTGTAGCCCAAACTAGCCTAACCAATCAGATTTTTGAAAAGTGCTTTGATAAGCAAACACTGGAAGTAGCTCAGGCAGCATTTTTTTAAATTGTTTAATTTTGAAAACTTTCAGGAGGGGTGAGGGAGTGAGTATTAGAAAGTAGAATTGGCCCCACGGTAGTGTAGCAGTTAGTGTTACACTATTACAGCATGGTGCACCAACATCGTCTATAAGGAGTCTTTTCATCCTCGCTGTGGAGTGTGTGGGTTTCCTCCCATAGTCCAAAGTTGTACCGGTCAGTAAGTTAATTCGTTATTGTAATTTGTCCCACAATTAGACTAGGGTTAAATCGGGGGTTTCTGGGCAGTGCAGTTCGACAGGTCGGAAGAACCTGTTCGCGCTGCATCTCAATAAATACATAGCAAGCATTACAGCTCAGTACAGGCCCTTCGGTTCACAATGTTGTACCTGTTCTAAGATCAATCTAACCCTTTCCTCCCACATAGCCCTCCACTTTTTCTATCTATGTTCATAAGAGTCTCTTAAATGCCCTCATGTATCTGCTTCTACCACGTCCCTGGCAGGGGGTTCCACACTCTCGCCTCACTGTAAATTTTTTTAAAAATCAATTCTGTACTTTCCTCCAGTCACAAAGTTAACGTCTCTGGGTATTGGTCATTTCTGCCCTGTATCCACTTGATCTATGCCTCTTACCATCTTGTACAGCTCTATAACAATCACCTCTCATCCTTCTTTGCTCTGAAAAAAATACCCCTGATATTAGCTAATACAGACAGCCCTGGGAAAATCCACTTGATCTATATCTCACATGTTGTACACCTCAATAACGTCATCTCACCCTTCTTTGCTCCAAAGAAAGGCCCTGGCTTGCTGAACCTAACTTCATAAGATATGTTTTCATCTCGTGTGCACCCTCTCTAAAGCTTCTACATCCATTCCAAGTGTAGGCTAACCAGGGTTTTATAGAGCAGTCTTGTGAAGATCATTGCCACAGTTGTCCTCTGGTCAATGCTGAGACGGAGACAGAGGATCTTTGATAATGCTGGCTTTTTTTCCTGAGGCAGCAAGAAGTATAGACAGAGTCTGGAGGAGAGGCTGAGCTGTGTTGAATGTAGCCAAGCTGTGATGTAACTGGATGAGATGCTTTCATCTATAAAGAATTGATGAAGGTCATCTGGGGCGTGATGAATTGCCTTGGCCTTCTAATAAAGTTGTTGCGCTGGCATGCATGTGGTTGAATCAGGACAAGCTAGGTGTCCCGCGGTAGCATAGCAATTAGTGTAAAGCTATCACAGCATTGGCGTCCCGGTTCTATTCCTCTGCTGTCTGTTAAGAGCTTGTGCATTCTGCCTGTGGCCGAGTGGGTTTCTTCGGAGTGCTCCAGCTTCCCCCTGCATTCCAAAGGTGAGTACGTGGGCTTAGTGAATTGTGGGCATGCTATGTTGGTGCTGACACTTGCCTGCTCGCCACAGCACGTCTTAGGATGTTGGTTGTTAATGCAATCACTTCATTATCTATTTCGATGTGTCAATGTATATGTGACAAGTAAAGCTAATATAACCCTGCTGTTGTACCAGGGAAGGAGATCTGTCAGTCTCTCAATTTCAGAAGACACATTAAGCCCATGTGATTTAAAGACATGAGTCTGGTTGGCTGTAGTGGTTAAGTGACAGCCTTTTGTCAAGGCTACTGACAGCAGCCACCAGAATCCTCAGTCCTGTGCCAGTCCTTCCAAGTTGTCCCTGAGTGTAGCCCATCTTTGAAGATCCTTCTTCTCCCAAGACCAGAGGTCTTTGGAGCTTCTGTTGATGTTGTAGTTTGGGTTTTTATGGGATGGAGTTACTAGACACATGCCCAATCCTTTTTTATTCACAGCCGGGCTTGGGACCGTTCATGGCGGAGTTAGCCTTTACTTAACACTCTTTTAAAATGGTTGGCTGTCCTGACCATTTATCTCACTGCTGTGGGGCTTGCTGCATACGTCTGCTGTTCCATTTCCTACATTGCAACAGTGAGGATGCTTCAAGATAACTTCATCAGCCTTTTGAGCCATGCTGAGGTGTGAAAGGCTTGTTTTCAGCTCTGCCCAAATACTGTGGCCTGGAGTTTCCCCTTTGGGCAATGAACTGCTTATTCGTCAAAATGAATCAGCATACGTCAAAGGGTCTGCTCTGGGAAAGGGGAAATGCAGGTGTCAGGCCCCCATGGTTCTTTGTGAATTGTTATTCCACACTTCAAATTTCAGAATGAGGCCCAATGTTGATTGGGGTACCGCTTCGTCGAGCACCTTTCCTCCATCCACCACAAAGGCTTAATTTTCCAGTGGCCACCTCTGCTGCCATGATGAGAGCACCCTCAGTTAACATAGACCAGTACAGCACCAGAACCTTCGGCCCACAATGTTGTGCTGAGCCAAGTAAACTAATAATCAAATGACCAACTAAACTAATCTCTTCTGCCCTCACGATGTCCATATCCTTCCATTTTCCTCACATCCCTGTGCCTACCTGAACATCTCTGAAAGGTGTCTGCCTCTACCACTGCCCCTCCCCCACATTCACCACTCTGTTTAAAAACAAAAGACAACTTGCCCCTCACATCTCCTTTGAAATTAACTCCTCTAATCTTAAATTAGATTTAAAGTTCTAACCCCTCTGGTGTTAGACATTTCAACCCTTGGGAAAAGATACTGTCTGTCTACTCTATCTATGCCTCTCATTATCTTTTAAACCTCTATCAGTACTCTCCTCAGCCTGTGCAGCTCCAGAGAAAACAACCCATTTGTCCAACCACTCATTATAGCACGTTCCTCTAACCCAGGCAGTATCCTGGTAAACCTTCTGTGCACCCTCTCCAAAGCCTCAACATCCTTCCTATAATAGGGTGATCAGAACCTTATGCCATATTACAGATGCAGCCTAACTAGATTATAAAGCTGCAACATAACTTCCTGACATGTAACTCAGTGCTGTGACTAATAAAGACAGGCATGCCATATGCCTTCTTAACCCACCCTATCAACCTGTGCAGCCAACTTCGGGAGGCTATGAACTTGGACTCCAAGACTCCTCTGCTCATCAATTACAGTCTTGCCCTTAACAGTGTACTGTCTCTATATTTGACCTTCCAAGATGTAACACTTCACATCTGGCTCGGTTAAACTCCATCTGCCATCTCTCCCCCCACGTCTGCAACTGATCTATATCCCACTGTGTTCTTTGCCAGTATTCTATGCTATCCACAACACCACCAAATCTTTGTATCAAAATTCAAAATAAATTTATTATTAGAATACATGTACGTCACCATGTACAACCCTGAAATTCATTTTCTTGCGGGCATACTCTATAAATCCAATAGCCATAATAAAATTAATGAAAAGATCACACCAACAGAGCAGATAACCAATGTGTAAAAAAATAACAAACTGTGTAAATACAAAAAGAAAAATAATAATAAATAAATAAGCAATAAATAAACTACCCTTCTCTGTAACTGATCTAATTTAACAACTCGAATGCAATGGGTTCTCACAGTAAGTAGAAAGAAACACAATAGAATCAATGAAAAACTGCACACAAGATGTCGAATTGCCAACAAACTGCAAATGCAAAACCATAATAGTAATAAAGTGAAATATTGAGAAACACACATAAAATGCTGGAGGAACTCTGCAGACTAGGCAGCATCTAGGAAAAGCGTACAGTTGACGTTGACCTACCCTGCTGTGTTCCTCCAGCATTTTGTATGTGTTGCTCAGATATGCAGCACCTGCAAATTTTCTCTTGTTTGGGATTAAAATATTGAGAACATAAAATGAAGGTCCCCGAAAGTGAGTCCAGTTCAGTGATAGTGGGAGTGAAGTTGGGTGAAGTTATCCCCTTTGGTTCAAAGGCCTGATAGTTGAGGGGTAATAACTGTTCCTCATCCTGGTGGTGTGAGTAATGAGCCTCCTGTAGCTCCTTCCTGAAGGCAGCAACCAAAAGATTGTCATAGCTGAATCTGCACACCTGGACTCATAAAAAAGCTAGACTTGAAAGCTCACCACCGCTGCTGGGGAATTGAAATAGGACTGTGGCTGGCCAACACCTTGAGGGAGGGACAGAGGGCAAATTGGGTCAGTTAATGGTGCTTGGCAGTACTGTTTTAAAAGCCTGATAGAAGAATGATGGTATCCACAGGTCTGCTTGCCTAATGGATGTTGGATCATGCTCTGCCTTCCCAGCTAACCTCAACTGGGTAATCGGGAGCCTATTGTGACAGCTTGCTAGTATTGCCTCCAGTAAGTGTTGTGGAAAGTGTTCTGATGAAGTGACTCAGCCTGAAACGTTGGCTGTTTATTCAGTGCCAGATCTCCTGAATTCCTCCAGCATTTCAAAATTCAAAGTAAATTTATTATCGAAGTCCATATTTAACCCTAAGATCAGTTTTCTTGCAGGCAATATATAGTAAATCTAAGGAACATAATATAATTAATGAAAGGCCACACCCAACAGACTGACAAACAACCAATGTGCAAAAGGCAACAAACTGCAAATACAAAAAAAGGGGAAGAAAGTAATAGTAATAAATAATAAGGGGTAATAGCTGTTCCTGAACCTGGTGGTGTGGGTCCCGAGGCTCCTGTATCTCCTGCCCAGTGGCAGCACTGAGAAGAGAGCATGGCCTAGGTCAGAGGTTCCCAACATTATTTTATGCCATGGACCAACACCTTTAAGCAAGGGGTCCATGGACCCCAGGTTGGGAACCCCTGGCCTGGGTGGTGGTGGTCCTTGATGATGTGTTTACTCAGTTAGTGTGTGTTACTCTGGGTTTCCAGTATCTGTAGAATCACTTGTGTTTATGGCAAGGTTCTCTGTTGGCTGTGCTGAGCTGCTTGACCTTGGGCTGGCCTGCCTGTGCACTTCATTAGTTGAATGCGGGGCACAACCTTCCACAAGTAGCATTGAAGTCAACACATCTCATTTCACAATGACACATATGAGCACATAACAGTGGTCAGGGCACTTCTGTTTGGTAATCTATTGGTGCAAAGTCCCCGGTGTTTTATTTCCATCATTGCAGAGCAAAGCTAAAGTAATCCAGTTAAAATTAAATCAGGCTCTTATCTTGTGTGCCCCTATCAAGTCACCTCTCGTCCTCCTTTGCCCCAAAGAGAAAAGCACTCAGCTCAGTCAACCTAGCCTCATAAGAGGTGCTCTCTAATCCAGGCAGCATCTTGGTAAATCTCCTCTGCACCCTTTCTAAAGTTTTACAGTGGTACAGAGGGTACAAGGTTAACATTTAATCAGTGTCTGCAATCAAGTGAGTTTACTGATTGTGTGCCATGTGTCTTTATATCAGTAAATCCACAGAGTAATAGCATTTCATATTTGAATGAACGTTACAGTGTACAAAGTATTGGAAAGCATAGCAACACAATAAATACTGGATGAACTCAACAAGTTAGGTAGTATCTATGGAGAAGAATAAGCAGTTGACGTTTCAGGCCGAGACCCTTCATCAGGACTGGGAAGGAAGAGGGAAGAACCCAGAATAAGGATAGGGGAAGGGAAGGAGTACAAGCTGCAAGGTAGTAGGTGGAAGAGATAAAGGGCTGAAGAAGGAATCTGACAGGAGGGGACTGGACCATGGGAGAAAGAGAAGGAGGAGAGGTACAAGAGGGAGGTGATGGGCAACAGAGAAGAAGAGGTAAGAGGAGAGCCAGAATGGGCAATGGAAAAGGTGGGGAGGGGGGAGAAATTACCAGAAGCTAGAGAAATTGATGTTCATGCTATCAGATTGAAGGCTACCCAGACAGAATATTGGAATGTGTTCTTGAGATGGTGAAAACACAGGGCAGCTTTCCTCCTGTCCTCCCCAAAGAGAGAATCGTAATGTGCCAGCCACAACCATGAAACGTACAGAGAGTCTGAGTCATGCCCTGTGTTCTATCGAGTCTACCCAATTTTATCCATTGCTAAATGAGCAATGTTCTCTAGGCTCCCTTGCCCATTTGTCCCTGCCCACTAATCTCCTTCCTGCCACTTATCGCTGCAAATGGCAGAAGCGTTACACCTGCCCAGTCACCTTCCTTGATATCTGGTGCTCCCAATGTGGCCTGCTCTGCATTAGAAAGACCCAACGTAGATTGGTGGTCCACTTTGTCGAGCACTTCTGCTCCATCCTCCAAAAGTGAAGTTTCCTGTTGACCAGCCATTTTAATTCCTATCCCCATTCCCATTTTGACATGTTGGTCTGTGGCTGCCTCTTGTGCCACTATGAGGCCACCCTCAGGTTGCGGGAGCAACATAAAACAGTACAGTACAGGAACAGGCCCTTCCATCCACAATATCTGCTCGAAACTTGATGCTTAATTAAACTAAATCTCTTCTACCTGTACATTACCTTTCTCTCCGTTCCCTGCCGATCCATGCATCTGTCTAACAGCATCTTAAACACTGCTGCTGTATCTGATTCCACCACTACCCTAACAGCCCTTTCTGGGTATCTACCACTTTTTGATGAGCCCACATTATCTCCTTTAAACGTTTAGCTTGTTCACTATTTCAAGCCATGGATTCAGCTGCATAGATGTTAAATTCTTCAATTCCCCTTTCCGCGCCTCCCAGCCTTTCTACTTTGCTCTTCTCAAATCCTACCCCATTTACCAAACTTGTTAATCTGCTTCAGTTTCATTGTGTGACTTGGTGTTAAGATGTTAACCTTCTCAGAGGTACTTCAGGATTGTAAAGATGCGAGAGAAATGAAATTAGTTCTCTGTAATCCTAGTCTTTAGATAGATAGATAGATAGATACTTTATTCATCCCCATGGGGAAATTCAACATTTTTTCCAATGTCCCATACACTTGTTGTAGCAAAAACTCATTACATACAATACTTAACTCAGTAATAATATGATATGCATCTAAATCACTAACTCAAAAAGCATTAATAATAGCTTTAAAAAAAAGTTCTTAAGTCCTGGCAGTTGAATTGTAAAGCCTAATGGCATTGGGGAGTATTGACCTCTTCATCCTGTCTGAGGAGCATTGCATCGACAGTAACCTGTCGCTGAAACTGCTTCTCTGTCTCTGGATGGTGCTATGTAGAGGATGTTCAGGGTTTTCCATAATTGACCGTAGCCTACTCAGCGCCCTTCGCTCAGCTACCGATGTTAAACTCTCCAGTACTTTGCCCACGACAGAGCCCGCCTTCCTTATCAGCTTATTAAGACGTGAGGCGTCCTTCTTCTTAATGCTTCCTCCCCAACACGCCACCACAAAGAAGAGGGCGCTCTCAACAACTGACCTATAGAACATCTTCAGCATCTCACTGCAGACATTTTACTGATTTACTGATTCAGTAAATCCAATTTACTGATTTGTGACCCCCTTTGTCATAGAAATTTAAATTTCTTCAGTAATTGAAGAGTTTCTATAAAGGGTCTTGACCTGATTGGTTGACTAATCAATCACCAGGACATCAGCGTCGGCGACCACACCCTGCAAGCGGTAGATGAATTCACCTACCTAGGATCAACAATCTCCAGCAACCTATCCCTCAATCCAGAGCTCAACAGGTGAACAGGGAAAGCCGCTGCTGCAATGGCCAAGCTGTCAGAGTGTGGAAAAACAACAAGCTCACCACAGCCACCAAGATTGCAGTGTACAGAGCCTGCGTACTGAGTATCTTCTCTATGGCAGTGAGACTTGGACAGCTTACACGCGCCAAGAGCACTGCCTCAATAGCTTCCACCTGCGGTGCTTGTGGTGGATCCTGGGCATTTCCTGGAAAGACCGCGTGCCAAACAGGGACATCCTGGACCATGCCAAGCATGTATGTCCTTCTCACACAGCAACGACCGCGCTGGCTTGGCCATGTCCGCCGCATCCCCAAGGGCATCCTATATGGCGAACTCGCCACAGGATCCCGGCCCATAGGGCACCCACTGCTGGGTTACAGGGACGTCTGTAAACGTGACCTGAAGTCTGCTGATATCAGGGTGGACACTTGGGAAGAGACAGCTGCAAATTGCTGCACCTGACGACAGGCTGTACGTACAGGCATTACCAATGCAGAGGAAAAACGAACGCGACTGTGGTCAGACAGGAGAGAGAGAAGGAAAGCTGCTGCGGTAGCTACCCAGCCACAGCCAACACTGTTCCACACCCAACTGAGTCCTAAACCGAGCGTATCCATTGTCTACTTAGACAGACGGAGCCATTATCCATTTCTCTTCATACATGCTGCCTCCAGTGCTTTGTGTGAGGCAGGTTTTGAGTGGATCACCTTCACCCACAGATATATTGTCTCTTCATTGTAAAGATTAGGTTTGGCTTCAAAGGTGAGCTTTATTTGTCACATGTACATTGAAGCATGCAGTGAAATGTGTTGTTTTGCATCCAGTGATTGTGCTGGGGGCAGTGTGTAAGTGCCAGCATGTTTCCAGCACCAACATAGCATGCTCACAACTTACCAACCCATACAGCTTAGGAATATGGGATGAAGCCGGAGCATCTGTAGAAAATCCACGCGGTTACTACAGACAGTGGCAAAAATTGAACCCTGATCGCTGATTGCTGGTGCTATGGTTGTGATTCTGTAGATGGTTTGGAAAGCTGCCTTGCTGCTTTCCGGATGTGCAAACCATGGCCACTCTTCGTAAGCTAGCACTTCAAGCCCAGACTGGACAATCCTGCCTGAGCTTGCAATTCTGATTCATTGGATTGTCGTGTTTTGAGATCCTACAGGTTTGACAAATGTTCATCTTATTGCAGATTGATTCGAACACAAGATGAAGGCAACAAACAAGAACAACTTTCTTTATAGTATAGTTGCTGTAGCAACATGCAAAATGCTGGGGATAAGGGTCATCTGTTAATTAAGATCCCATCAGCTGGTGGAGATGCAAGAGATTTCAGGTGCAGGAATCTGGTGCAAAAAGCAAACTTTGTAAGATCTAAAGCAAATTGATGTATTATAACATAAGAAATTCTGCAGATGCTGAAAATTCAAAGCAACACGCACAAATTGCTGGAGGAACTCAGCAGGCCAGGCAGCATCTATGGAAATGAATAGGCCCAAAACATCAGCTATTTATTCTTTTCCATAGATGCTGCCTGGCCCGAATTTGTCCAGCAATTTCAGAGGTTCAACTTAATATCAGAGAATATATATGTATAAAACTTGAAATCCTTACTCTTCACAAACATCCACAAAACAGAGAATAAACCCCAAAGAATTAATAACAGAAAAACTTTAGAACCCCTCCCCCCACTTGCTCTAGCAAAAGCATCAACCCCCACCACCACTCCCGCCATCACCCACCATGCAAGCAATAGTAAGCCCCCAGAGACCATGGTCTAGAGTCCATCATAAACTACTGTCCGTGTCCGTGTGTGTGTGTTGCTTTGGTGTATTATTGTCGCATGTACTAAGGTACAGTGGGAAAACCTTGTTTTGCATGCCATCCACACAGTTCATTTCATTGCATCAGTACAGTGAGATAGTACAAGGAAAACAAAATATACCAGAATGCAGAACATACGTCACAGTTACAGAGAAAGTACAGTGCAGGCAGACAAAAAGGTTAGGACCATAACCTTTTGAGGTCAAGAATCCACCTTATCATACAAGAGACACTTTCAGTACCCTTAGCAGCAGAATAAAAGCTGGCCTTGAGCCTGGTGGGATGTGCTTTCAGGCTTTTGTATCTTCTGCACAATGGGAGATGGGGGGAGAAGAAAGAATGTCTGAGGGGGTGGGTCTTTGATTTGGCTGGCTGCTTTATTCTGAGCTCTTGATACTGGAAGAGGTATGCCTGAGATGTAAGATTAACAGACAACATGCAACATTGACACTGCAGAACAGAAATTAGAACAGGTACTTGGTTGAAGGAGATGTTGGGGAGGAAGTTCCAGATATGTAGGTTTAGGAGATTGAAGTAACTGGCATCAGGATTGGGGAGGGTAAGCTGAGCTGCAGAAGCCAAAATTAAATGAATGCAGTGTCCTCTGGAGATTGTGGTGACTCAGAGGAAGGCACGGTAACGTAGTCAATCCTGCTGTTGTGTGCAAGGAGTTTATGCCAATGGGTGGCATCAGCCCCAGACTTCGAGGCAAGTGGCCCTGGGTTCGAACCTAGCCAGCTCCTTGCACGCTTTCCATTCATGCTGGTTTGAGTGTTGAGCTAGCAGTTCAGCCTCGTAAAAAAAAAACAGACAAGGTGCTAAAGAAATAACAAGCTTGTTGCCCAGTGTGCCACAAGGTGCGGAGAGGAATAACAACACACTGTAAGGAATTTGTACCTTCTCCCTATGAGCACATGGGCTTTATCCGGGTGCTCTGATTTCCTTCCACATTCCAAAAAAAGAATGGGATAGTAGGTTAATTGGTCAAATGGGTATAATTGGGTGACATGGGCTCATTGGGCCAGAATAGCCTGTTACTGTGCTCTTTCTAAATAAAATAAAATACAAATGGGGAGGATTGGGCTTTCTCATAAATGGGAACCATCATGGCTGAGAGAGGCTAGCAGTTTTAGGTCACAAGAACTGTGGAGAAGGCAAGTTCACGAGATTTATCAGACCTGATGCAGGGTTTCGACCCAAAATGTAGAAGATTTTTCTCCCACAGAACCTGCTTGACCCACAGAGTTCCTCCAGCAGATTGTGTGTTGCTCCAGATTCCAGCATCTGCAGTCTTTTGTGTCTGCAAGATTTATTGTTGACTATTGAAGATTAATTGGTGACCCATTTTTGTTTTACATGAATATAAAGAACCTGGGGGTCAGCTGAAATTGCAAAAATTTGTGTTTTATTTATCACTGTAAGTGGTTCAAGGAGCTTAACTCTCAGGTTTTATTTGGTCTTTATACTTATTAAATGTTAATCAGCACATCTTGTGGTTTCAGTCTGCAGGTGATACAGGCGCTTCTCTTTCTACCTGTGGCGTTTCAGGGATCAGACAGCAACCATGGTAAAGCACTTCTTTGACTTATCTACTCTCAAGAGTTCCTGGGACCAAGTTGCCTCAGCGTTTTGGCAACGCTATCCAAACCCTTATAGGTAGGTGTTGAACTTGTTTGTTTTTACATTAACACTGTTTTGGAGCAAACATTTGTTTGTTGGGTTAGTGCATTTAGTAAGCAGTTTGTTTTGCTCCAAAATATATTAATATCTTGCATTTCTGGAGGCATATTATATTCCTGCCGCTGTGTGTAAGGAGTTTGTACATTCTCCCCGTGAACACGTGGATTTCCTCTGAGAGCTCCAGTTTTCTCCCACATTCCAAGGATGTACCAGTTGGTAGTTAATTGATCATTATAAATTCTCTTGTGACTAGGCTTGGGTAAAATCATGGTTTGCTGGGCGGTGTAGCTTGAAGGGCCAGAAGGGTCCATTTCACGCTGTATCTCAATAAATAAATAAAACCATAAGGCTTGGGAGCAGACTTAAGCCACTTGGCCCATCAAATTTTCACCATTCTATCATTGCTGATTTATTATCCTCTGTTCTCCTGCCTTCCTCCCTTAACATTTAACACCCTTACTAATTAAGTACCTATCACCCTCTGCTTTAAAGTATACCCAATAACTTGGCCTCCACAGGCATCTATGACAAAAAATTACACAGATTCACCAGATAACCTAACTGAGTCAGTAGGTTCATGGCGATGGTCAAGCACCTACATGCACTAGTTCTCCGTAAATCTCATTTTATTCTCCCCTCATTTTCATCATCTCCGACGCACTCTGGTAATCTACAGTGGTCAGTTAATACAGCAGCTCACATCTTTGGGTTGTCAGAAGAAACCAGTCTGATCGTAGAGGATGTACAAATTCGAGATGGGACCAGAGATCAGGATTGAACTCAACTGGCTGGATATGCAAGCTAGCCGCCTTCCCACTTGCACTACTATTCCACCTCATGCACTGTAGGATTAAATCTGATTTGAAGTTTCGCATATGAAAAATGAGCAATATTTTGAACATCACTAACAGTTTTCAGAAGTTCAAGTTTAATTGTCATTCAACCGTTCATGAATACTGTCAAACAAAATAGCAAATCTCCATGGCCAAAGTGCAAACACAGTATCCACAGCACATAGTACACGTAGTTACAATGGGTGGCAGGGTGGAGATACGTCTCTACCAAAGGAAGTGTAAGGCAACCCTTCCCTCTACTACCCCTTAAGGTCACCCTGGGGCTAGATGTAGCACAATCAGGGTCACATGAAGCCATGAGAGCAGGTGATGGATGGTCATTTGAACAACTGGTGCATATTGCAAGTCCTGGTTATGCAACCACTGACAGCAAGCAGACAATCTCTGAAGTATTGATAATGGCTGGAGTCACCCATCTCGTAAGGACACTGCCCAGAAGAACGCAATGGCAAACCACTTCTGTAGAAACATTTACCAAGAACAATCATGGTCATGGACTATCATCATCCACGTCATATGACTCGGCATAAAATGATGATGAAATTTATCTTCGGGTGCTTAGCAGAGTTGATAATTATGATGCAGGAGGTCATTCAGTCCATCTGGGCCATGCTAGCTCAGTAATTCCACCAATCCTGTTCTCTCATTTTCCTGCAATCTATTCTCCCTCTTCATTATCAACAGCACCAGAATACAAGGCTGTCCCTTCAGAACAGAAACAAGGAGGTCTTCAGCCAGAGTGCAGTGAATCTGAAATTCATTGCCACAGGCAGCTGTGGAGGCTAAGTCATCAGAAATATTTAAAGCAGAAGTTGATAGGTTCTTGGTTAGTAAGGGTGTCTGTCAAAGGTTGCATGGAGAATGGGTTTGAGAGGGAAAATAAATCAGCCATGACGGAATGGTGGAACAGACTCATTGGGCTGAGTACCCTGTGCCTTATGGTCTATTGGTGGATGTGGATAATAAGATATTATTTTGTGACCATATGCGCTAGATCACAACTATATATTCTGTGGTTTGCACCTTGGCCCCAGAGGAATGACGTCTTGTTTGACTGTATACATGTGTAAAAATGGGAATAGTGTAAATGTGTACTTAGTGGTCCTTTTTGTTTGAAGGGCCTATTTCCATGGCATACAAGTGTGTTAATTAATTCTCATTGTAACACTGTAACATAGTGCTATTACAGCACAACCAACAATTTCCCACCATTGTTTGTAAAGAATTTGTACATTCTCCCCATGACTGAGTGGGTTTCCTTCCATATCCGAAGGACTAGGGTTAGTGAGTTACGGCAATGTTATTTGGCGCCAGAGTGTGGCAATATTTGTGGCACATTTCCTGCCCCAGCACACTCGAACTGCATATATCATTGATGCAAAAAAAAAGTTTCAATGTACATGTGACAAATAAAGCTAATCTTTAAGCATTTTATAAACCTTTTGCAATATAGCCATCAAATACAAGTTGATGTAGTGAGACTGAGAGGAAAGACAGGTAAGTGACAGAGCAACAATGCAGTCAATGGGATGAGTTAAAGTGTAACCAGCAGCCAGAATCAAAAGGGGTGATTAATACAGGACTGAGGGTGTTATATTTGAATGCACACACTGTATGGAATTAGGTAAATGATCTCGTAGCACAGAGATTGGCATCTATGATGTTGGGCATCTCTGAGTTGTGGCTGAAAGAAGATCATAGGAGTTTAACATCACATTATATCAAAAGGACAGGCGAGTAGGCAGAGGGGGTGGGGTGGGTTAAGACCCTGACGGAAGTTATATACAGCCCTCTGAGCAGTGGCCAGGATGTGGGATACAAATTATGAGATAGACAAGGCATTTAAAGTGGACTCCTGAAGCTGAACAGGCCCTGAGAGACTGCTTCGGTACTACTAACTGGGATGTACTGCAAGGGGGGCTCTGTGGGGGCGTTGAATCACAACGGACTATATTAACTTTTGTGTGGATGCAGTTGTCCCTGTTAGAACTGTTCGCTGCTATCCCAATAATAAGCCCTGGATCACTAGTCACATCAAAGGCCTCCTAAACCAGAAGAAGAGGGCCTTTAAAGATGGTGATCGGTTGGAGCTTAAAAGAGTTCAGAAGGAACTCAGAGTACAGATAAGGGGGGCAAAGGAGCAGTATAGGAGGAAGCTAGAACAAAAGCTGCAGAAAAAAAGCATGAAGGAGGTGTGGGATGGGATGAAGATCATCACCGGATGCGGTGCAAAGCGGAGGGCGAACATAAGTGGAGATGTGGAGAAAGCGAACCAGCTGAACAACTTCTTCAACAGGTTCGACAGCTCAATCTCATCCTCACCGCAGAAATCCACACCAGGCTTACTTCCCTCACAGGAAAATAGCCACTCACAGGAGACCTTGCCCACGCCCAGGATTACGGCTGCACAGGTGGAAGGTCAACTGAGGAAGATCTGTACCAGCAAGGCGGCTGGACCGGATGGAGTTTCCCCACGATTACTGAGGGCCTGTGCGACTGAGCTGGGAGAACCACTACAGCGCATCTTCAACATGAGCCTGGAGCAGAGAAGAGTACCCAGACAGTGGAAAACATCCTGTATTGTCCCGGTACCGAAGAAACCACAACCAAAGGAGTTGAATGACTTCAGACCTGTTGCCTTGACGTCGCACGTGATGAAGACCATGGAGCGGCTGATAATACAGAATCTGAGGCCACAAACCAGGCACGCCCAGGATCCTCTTCAGTTTGCGTATAAAGAGAAGGTGGGAGTGGAGGATGCTATCACGTATTTGCTGCACAAATCACTCTCTCACCTAGAGGGGGTCAGTTGTGCTGTGAGGATTACATTCCTTGACTTCTCTAGTGCCTTTAACACCATCCAGCCCAAGATCTTAAGGCACAAACTAACGGAGATGGGAGTAGACTCTCACATGGTGGATTGGATAGTGGACTACTTGACAGATAGACCTCAGTATGTGCGGTTGGGAGACTGTAGGTCTGACACGGTGGTCAGCAGCACAGGGGAGCCGCAGGGAACCGTACTCTCTCCGGTCCTGTTCACCCTGTACACATCAGACTTCCAATATAACTCAGAGTCCTGCCATGTGCAGAAGTTCGCTGATGACACGGCCATAGTGGGGTGTGTCAGGAATGGACAGGAGGAGGAGTATAGGAAACTGATACAGGACTTTGTGATATGGTGCAACTCAAACTACCTGCGTCTCAATATCACCAAGACCAAGGAGATGGTGGTGGACTTTAGGAGATCTAGGCCTCATATGGAGCCAGTGATCATTAATGGAGAATGTGTGGAGCAGGTTAAGACCTACAAGTATCTGGGAGTACAGTTAGACGAGAAGCTAGACTGGACTGCCAACACAGATGCCTTGTGCAGGAAGGCACAGAGTCGAATGTACTTCCTAAGAAGGTTGGCGTCATTCAATGTCTGTAGTGAGATGCTGAAGATGTTCTATAGGTCAGTTGTGGAGAGCGCCCTCTTCTTTGTGGTGGCGTGTTGGGGAGGAAGCATTAAGAAGAGGGACGCCTCACGTCTTAATAAGCTGGTAAGGAAGGCGGGCTCTGTCATGGGCAAAGTACTGGAGAGTTTAACATCGGTAGCTGAGTGAAGGGCGCTGAGTAGGCTACGGTCAATTATGGATAACTCTGAACATCCTCTACATAGTACCATCCAGAGACAGAGAAGCAGTTTCAGCGACAGGTTACTATCGATGCAATGCTCCTCAGACAGGATGAAGAGGTCAATACTCCCCAATGCCATTAGGCTTTACAATTCTACCGCCAGGACTTAAGAACTTTTTAAAGCTATTATTAATGCTTTTTGAAATGGTGATTTAGATGCATATCATATTTTTTTTTACTGAGTTAAGTATTGTATGTAATTAGTTTTGCTACAACAAGTGTATGGGACATTGGAAAAAATGTTGAATTTCCCCATGGGGATGAATAAAGTATCTATCTATCTATCTATCTAAAAAGGCTTATGTTGCGATAATCATTGGGTACAGTTGCAAGAAAAAATCTTGTGAACCCTTTGCAATTACCTGGCTTTCTTCATTAATTGCTCATTAAATGTGGTCTGATCTTCATCTAAGTCATAGTAATAGGCCAACACAATCTGCCTAAACTAAAAACACACAATTAAGACCATAATATATGAGTAGAATTAGACTATTCGGCCCATCACGTCTGCTCTGCCATTTCATCATGCCTGATCCAATTTTCCCCAATCTCCTGCCTTTTCCCCGTATCCCTTCATGTCCTGACCAATCAAGAATCTATCAACCTCTGCTTAACTATACATAAAGACTTGGCCTCCACAGCTGCCTATGTGCAAAAAATTCCACGGATTTACCAGTCACCGGCTAAAGAAATTCCTCCTCATCTCAGTTCTAAAAGGACACCATTCTATTCTGAGGCTGTGTCCTCTAGTGTTAGACTCTCCCACCATAGGAAACATCCCTCTCTACATCCACTCTATCAAGGTCTTTCACTAGTCAATAATTTTCAATGAGATCACCCCTCATTGTTCTGAATTCTAGTGAATACAGCATCAAACACTCTTCATTTGATAAACAATTCAATCCTGGAATCATTTTCATGAACTTCCTTTGAATCCTTTCCAGTTTCAGCACATCCTCGCTAAGATAAGAATGTACTTCTTCTCGTTGATATTGAGTACACCATTTAAACAATTACAGTTGAGGTTCAAAATAGTATGTGAAGCTCTGGGGTATTGCCTTCTACAAAAGCTATTTGGAGTCAGGTGTTCCAATCAATGAGTTGAGACTGGGGGTGTGGGTTGAGAGGTGCCCTGCCCTATTTTTAAAAAAAAGTCACAAGGTCAGGTTACTGACAGAGCCTGCTCTTCTCAAGAAAGATCTGTTTATGTGCGCCATGCCTCCATCAAAACAACTTTCAAAGGACCTTAGAAGAAGAATTGTAGAGATACATGAAGCTAGAAAAGCATTTCTAAAGACCACAGTAGCAGAAATTATCTACAAATGGGGGAAATTCAGTACTGTTGCTACTCTCCCTAGAACTGGGCATCCTGCAAAGATCACAGCAAAAGATCCGTAGAAATCTCTCAAACTTGCTAAAGTTCATGAGAAAAACACTGAACAAGAATGGTGTTCATGGAAAGACATCACGGAGGAAACCACTGCTCTCCAAACAAAAAAAATATTGCCGCACGTCTCAAGTTTGCAAAATACCACCTGGATGTTCTACTTCTGAGGCACTGTTCTGTGGAGAAATGAGACAAAAGTTGAACTTTTTAGCAGAAATGCACATTGTTATGTTTGGAGGAAAAGGCACTGCACACCAACACCAAAACCTCAACCCAACTGTGAAGCAGGGTGGAAGGAGCAATGTGGTTTGGGACTGTTTTGCTGCCTTAGGGCCTGGACAGCTTGCATTCATGAGGGAACAATGAACTCAAAATTGTATCAAGACATTTTACAGGAGAATGCCAGGGTAGCAGTCAGTCTCCTGAAGCTTGATAGAAGTTGGATGATGCAACAAAACAATGATCCGAAACATCAGTAAATCAAGAACAGAATGGTTTAAAAAGAAGAACGTTTATGTTTTGGAATGGCCAACTCAAAGTCCAGGCATTGAGATGCTGTGGCATGACCTGAAGAGGGCTGTTCATGCAAAATATCCCAAAATTATTGATGAACTGAAATAGTTTTGTATGGAGGAATGGTCTAAAATTCCTCCTCACTGTTGTGCAAGTCTAACCAGCAGCTACAGGAAACATTTGGTGGAGGTTATTGGCTGCTAAAGGATGGTCTACCAGTTTTTAAATATAGGGGTTCACATTCTTTCTCCAGCCTGGACTGTGAATGATTAAACAATGTGTTCAATAAAGACATGAAAAGTACAATTGTTTGTTTAGATAGATTGTGTTTGTCTATAATTGTGACTCAGATGAAGATCAAACCACATTTTATGAGTAATTAACGCAGAACAACAGGTAATTGTTAAAGGATTCACTAACTTTTTCTTGCAACTGCAGACTGAGAAAATCTAGATGGTGCTGGATCCCAAGAGAGGAAATTTGTAGAATGCTACAAAATGTTTTTTTAAGAGCAGCTTGTGATTGAGCCCACTAGAGGAACAGCAGATCTGGATTAGGTGTTGTGTAATGACCCAAATTTGATTAGGAAGCTCAAATAAAGGAACCTTCAGAGGTAGTGATCATAATATGATAGAATTCACCCAGCCATTTGAGAAGGAAAAGCTTAAATTGAATGTATCAGTATTACAGTGAAATAAGGGATTTATAGAGGTGCAAGGGAGAATCTGGCCAAAGTTGATTGGAAGAGACACTAGCAGGGATGACAGCAGACCAGCAATGACTGGTGTTTCTGAGGGGAATTTGGAAGGCGTAGGAAAGATACATTCCAAAGATGAAGAAGTATTCTAAAAGGAGGATGAGGCAACCATGGTTGACACGGGAAGTCAGACAGCATAAAAGCAAAAGAGGGCATAAAATATCGCAAAAAATTAGTAGAGGATTGGGAAACTTTTAAGAACCAACAGACAACGAATAAAGCCCCGGAGAAAAGATGAAATACAGAGGTAAGCTAGCCAATAATATTAAAGAGGGTACAAAGTTTTTGTTTTCAGAAATATGAACAGTAAAGGAGATCAGAGAGTGGATATTGGACTGCTGGAAAATGACATTGGGGAGGTAGTACTGGGGGGTAGAAATGGCAAACAAACTTAAGTATCTTGTGTCAGTCTTCACTATGGACAATACTAGCAGAATGCCAGACGTCTGAGTGTGTCAGGGGACAGAAATAAATATATTGCTATTACTAAGAAGAAGGTGCTTGGGAAACTGAAAAATCTGAAGATGGATAAGTCAGCTGAACCAGATGGACTTCACCCCAGGATTCTGAATGAGGTAGCTGAAGAAAGTGTGGAAGCATCAGTAACAATCTTTCAAGATTCTGGAATGGGTCCTGAGGACTGGGAAATTGCAAATGTCACTCCACCCTTTAAGAATGGAGGGAGGCATTAGAAGGAAGTTAGAGGCCTTTTAGCCTGGCTTCAGTGGTTGGAAATATGTTGGAGTCTGTTATTAAGCATGAGGTTTCGGGGTACTTGGAGACACATGGTAAAACAGGGTGTTAGTATAGTTTTCTCAAGGGGAAATCTTGCCAGACCAACCTGTTGGAAATCTTTTGAGAAAATATAAGCAGGATAGACAAAAGGAAGTTGGTGGATTCTGTTTATTTGGTTGGCTCTTGGTGACTAGTGGTATGCCTCAGTGGCTGGTGTTGGGACCGCTTCTTTTCACATTATATGTCAATAATTTGGATGTAGGAATTGATGGCTTTGTTGCCAGGTTTGTGGACAATACCGAGATAGGTGGAGGGACAGGTAGTGTTGAGGAATCAAGGTGTTTGCAGAAGGATGTGAACAGATTGGGGGAATGGGCTAACAAAGAAGTGGCAGATGGAATATAATGTAGGGAAGTGCATGGTCGTGCACTTTGGCACAAGGAATAAAGGTATAGACTGTCTTATAAATGAGGAGGAAATTCAATAATCAGAGGTGCAGAGGGATTTGGGAGTCCTCATGCGGTATTCCTTAAAGGTTAACTTAGAAAGGCAAATGCAATGTTAGTATTAATTTGGAGAGGACTGGAATACAAAAGCCTGAATGTAATGTTGAGGCTTTATAATGCATTGGTCAGACCACACTGGGAGCATTGTGAGCAGTTTTCGGCCCTCATCTGAGAAAATATGTGCTGTCATTGGAGAGGGTCCAGAGGAGGTTCATGAGAATGATCCCAGGAATGAAAGCACTAATATATGAGAAGGGGTTGATAGGTCTGGGCCTGTACTCATTGGGGATTAGAAGAATGAAGGGAGATCTCATTGAAACCTATTGAAAAGTCTGGACGGAGTGGATGTGAAGAGGATGTTTCCTGTAGTGGGGGAGTCTAGGACCAGAGGGCACAGATAGAGTGGATGTGGAGCGGATGTTTCCTATAGTGGGGGAGTCTAGGACCAGAGGAAACAGATAGAGTGGATGTGGAGAGGATGTTTCCTATAGTGGGGGAGTCTAGGACCAGAGGAAACAGATAGAGTGGATGTGGAGAGGATGTTTCCTATAGTGGGGGAGTCTAGGACCAGAGGAAACAGATAGAGTGGATGTGAAGAGGATGTTTCCTGTAGTGGGGGAGTCTAGGACCAGAGGGTACAGATAGAGTGGATGTGGAGCGGATGTTTCCTATAGTGGGAGAGTCTAGGACCAGAGGAAACAGATAGAGTGGATGTGGAGAGGATGTTTCCTATAGTGGGGGAGTCTAGGACCAGAGGAAACAGATAGAGTGGATGTGAAGAGGATGTTTCCTGTAGTGGGGGAGTCTAGGACCAGAGGGTACAGATAGAGTGGATGTGGAGCGGATGTTTCCTGTAGTGGGGGAGTCTAGGACCAGAGGAAACAGATAGAGTGGATGTGAAGAGGATGTTTCCTGTAGTGGGGGAGTCTAGGACCAGAGGGTACAGATAGAGTGGATGTGGAGCGGATGTTTCCTATAGTGGGGGAGTCTAGGACGAGAGGGCACAGATAGAGTGGATGTGAAGAGGATGTTTCCTGTAGTGGGGGAGTCTAGGACCAGAGGGCACAGATAGAGTGGATGTGAAGAGGATGTTTCCTGTAGTGGGGGAGTCTAGGACCAGATGGCACAGATAGAGTGGATGTGGAGCGGATGTTTCCTATAGTAGGGGAGTCTAGGACCAGAGGAAACAGATAGAGTGGATGTGGAGCGGATGTTTCCTATAGTAGGGGAGTCTAGGACCAGAGGAAACAGATAGAGTGGATGTGAAGAGGATGTTTCCTGTAGTGGGGGAGTCTAGGACCAGAGGGCACAGATAGAGTGGATGTGGAGCGGATGTTTCCTATAGTGGGGGAGTCTTAGAACCTTCCTTAGAAGGTTGGCGTCATTCAATGTCTGTAGTGAGATGCTGAAGATGTTCTATAGGTCAGTTGTGGAGAGCGCCCTCTTCTTTGTGGTGGCGTGTTGGGGAGGAAGCATTAAGAAGAGGGACGCCTCACGTCTTAATAAGCTGGTAAGGAAGGCGGGCTCTGTCGTGGGCAAAGTACTGGAGAGTTTAACATCAGTAGCTGAGCGAAGGGCGCTGAGTAGGCTACGGTCAATTATGGATAACTCTGAACATCCTCTACATAGCACCATCCAGAGACAGAGAAGCAGTTTCAGCGACAGGTTACTATCGATGCAATGCTCCTCAGACAGGATGAAGAGGCCTCAGAATTGAGAGACATCTAATCAGAACAGAGATGTGGAAAATTTCCTGTAGCCTGAGGGTACTAAATCTGTGGAATTCATTGCCATAGATCGTTGTGGAAGCCAAATTATTGGCTATATTTAAAGCGAAAGGTGATAAGTTCTCGTTAATCAGGAAGTCAGAGGTTACGGGGAGAAGATAGTAGACTGGGGTTGAGAGGCATGATGGATCAGCAATGCTGGAATAGCAGAGCGGATTCGATGGACCGAATGACCTGATTCTGCTCCTATGTCTTATGTTTTGTACAAGTACAATGTATGCAGAACTCATTACCATGGACAATTTCAACGGATATCTTTTTGTATTTCAGCAAACATGTGTTAACTGAAGATGTGATTTACCGTGAAGTGACCCCCGACAACAAGCTGCTCTCCAGACGCCTGCTTACAAAGACTAATCGCCTGCCTCGATGGGGAGAGATGGTCTTCCCCACAAACCTAGCACGATCGGTTTTTGTTGTCGAAGATTCCATAGTTGATCTCCAAAACCGAACGTTCACTACATTGACGTGGAATATCAATCACACCCGTCTCATGGTGGGTACAGTCTTTTCTTTCAGTGTTTGGCAGGCATCACACTTGCTGCTTTCTATGGAAGCTTGTGAACTTTTTGTACAGTTGCAGGTATAATAGGGAAATGAAATTTATCATGTTGAAACTGAAGCCAAGCTAATCATGTTAGTGAACACAGAACAGTGTAGTACAATATTGTGCTGACCTTTTAACCTTCTCCAAGATCAATCTAACCCTTTCCCTTCCCTCCCACATTGCCCTCAGTTTTTCTTTCATCCATACTTCTTAAATATCCCTCATATATCTGCCTGTGCAGGGCATTCCACACGTCCACCACTCTCTGTAAAAACTCTACCTCCGACATTCTTCTCCCCCCCCCCCCAATACTTTCCTCCACTCACCTTAAAATTATGCCCTCTCATATACTCGTATTAGCCACCTCCCCCCTTGGAAAAAGTCTCTGGCTGTCCACTGAAGAAAGGTTCAAAGCTTCATTTATTATCAAGGCATGTATCCTATACAATTCTGGAATTTGTCTTCTCCAGATAGCCATGAAACAAAGAACATGAAAGTCATTTGGAGAGAAACATCAACCCCCCCCCCCATACAAAAAGGAATGACATCCTGATTATCAACCTCCCAAAAACCCCCCCCCCCACAAAAGCAGGACCATCGAATCCCACCCCCCAAAAAAAACAACTTCTCCCCCAAACAAAAAAAAGCTAAAAGAACAGAGGAGATATCGGGTAAGTTTTTAAAGCAGCAAGTGGTGGGTGCCTGGAACGGGCTGCTGGCGACGGTGGTGGAGGCGGATACGATAGGGTCTTTTAAGAGACTCCTGGATAAGTACATGGAGCTTAGTAAAATAGAGGGTTATGGGTAACCCTGAGTAATTTCTAAAGTAAGTACATGTTCAGCACAGCATTGTGGGCCAATGGGCCTGTATTGTGCTGTAGGTTTTCTATGTTAACACAACGGAACATCAATCCCAAACACCCTCCCTTCACACAACAAAACGGAAAAGGAACAGGCAATTAAAAAAACACAAGATAAAACCCATAAGTCTGAAAAAATCCACAGTCAATAAACACAGAACCACAACACTATCCTACAATATCACCGACATTCACCAAAGAAAGAGATGCCACACAAGGCAGAGAGGCCTACCCACCTGCCACAGCAAGCCAGACAGAGATAGGCCGCTCACAGACTCCTTCTCAGCAGTGACCAAAAGGTAGGCAATCAATGCTGAACTCGTGCTTGCCTTCTGCATTCGCCTCAATATCTCAATATTCCTCGACACTTTAACTAACGATTAACGCTTTCACCAGCGAAATGGAGTTGAACATCGGCTTGTGCCCTGTTTCGAAGTTTATTCGCATCGAGGTTATACGAGTACTCTTCCCAGAATTTTCTCAGAGCCAGCAAAGTGCTGGATCACTCAAATAATCTCCAAGCTGTAAATTACTGGCTCTAACTGTCCCAAAAATACATTTAAGGTGGAAAAACAGGCATAAAAGAAGTGAAAAAAGATATTTCCATAAGCTCTTTGGAAGATGTCAACCAAGGGAATTTTGTACACTGACATCATCTTGACTGAAAAATCTATACCTCTTATCTTATACACCTATAGCAAATCACCTCTCATCTTCCTTCACCCCAAGAGAAAAACCCAAGCTCGCTTAACCTATCTGCATAAGAGATGCTCTCTAATCCAGACAGCATCCTGGTAAATCTCCTCTGCACCCTCTCTAAAGCTTGCACATCCATCCTATAATAAGGCAGCTGGAACTGAACACACTTCCTTTTGTGTCTAGTTGACATTATCACACATGAAATTTATGAGCTTTTTATACAGGTATGGGAGATTGAAATTCAAGATTTAAGATTATTTCCTGTACACAGGAAATGTACAAATGTACAAATGAAAATGTATAAAGGAGAATGAAATGATTGTTACTCTAAGTCTGATGCAGCACAAAAGTAAAACACAATGAGATAAAGAGCACAATATTTTTTTAAAAATCAATATAAATACATTAGAGCTACATTAATTATATGTCCATAAAGTGGTGCTAGGCATGGGAGTATCTGTACATAAGGTGACTGACAGGAAATGAAAAATAGTGGTAGTTGGGAGTGTGGAGGTGTGTGTTAGTGGGTTGTGGTGTTGATCAGCTTTACAGCTCAAGGAAAGTAACTGTTTTTGAGTCTGGTGGTCCTGGCGTGGATGCTACATAGCTTCCTCCCTGATGGGAGTGGGGCAAACCGTCCCCGCGAGCAGGGTGGATGGGAACCTTCATGGTGTTACTGGCCCTATTCCAGCACCTTTCATCATTCTGAAACTAAAACAAAGAGCTATGTAATTCTTAAAGCTGAACGGGTTGGTAAACAACATAAGTGCCACACTCATTAGTAGCCCACTTTTCAGAGATGAACTACAGTGCAGAACTGATTTTGAAAAGGCTGCCTTGTGAATGGGTTATTAAGAGGAGGCATAGGAGTGAGGTCATTAATTCTGCCAACTTGGCCAATACTTGTCCATCATTCAAAATCACTTAGACAAGCAGCAGAGCTGCCAAGCTGTATCCAGCAAGGTTAATGAGATAAATAGCTAATCTCCTTCAGCATTACTGGATGATGTCAAGCAGCACTGGCAATTGCTGACCACTTAGAAAACAAAAGGCAGAATCTATTGAGAGGAATAAACAGTTGACCTTCGGGCTCACAACCCAAAACGTTGACGGTTTATTCCCTTCCATAGATGCTGCCTGACTTGCTCAAGATTTCTGGCATCTGCAGAATATCTTGTGTTTTTTTAAAAAAGGGAATGTGCAAGCTACAGAAACTCAGCTCAGTTTTTGTTTGTTTTCCAAGTTTCTCTTGATTAGGTTTTGAAGGTCCAGAGGTTTACAAAGGGCAGTTTCTGGCCCTCTTGCCTGTTTGGTGATTTATCCCTATGTCAGACTATTGGCGTGGCATCACAACAGGATGAAGGATCAACGCTATTCGCCATGTATTTGGAATTTGCTGTGGTGTGTTGGTGCGACAACAGTATTCAACAATGAGAAAAAAGAATTTTATTTAAAAAATAAAGTTAGAGGTTAAAATACAGATATGGAATAAAATGGGCATAAATACCAGATGTATTTACACTGTAACAACTTTGTAAAAAGTAGTTTAAATTGTTTACGATGCAGTGATGGGGATTATAAATGGGGGGGGGGGTGCTAACTAGAATGGTTCATCAGATTTACTGTGTGGAGGAAGAAAATTTATGGTGGTGTGATTTTTGTTTTAATAGAAGAGTTTTCCAGAAGGGAGTTTTTTAAAAAGGCAGTGCGCTGGGTTAATAGTGTCCGCAATGATTTACCTGCCCACTTCTTTGCCCTGGACACATACGAGTCCTGCAGTGATGGTAGACATTTAATTTGACCTAACTGTTAGCTGTAGTTTTCATGTACTGTGAGAGAAAGCTACACCAAACCAGACGGTTTGGCTGAACAGAAGCTAGCTGTCTCACCCAAACTGCAAGATCCTTCTGTATTCTCTCCAGCACTTAATACATGTGTTGTGAAAATCAAATTAGGAGAAAATTTGCTGATCAGGAGGTTCCAAATTTGAGCAGAGTGGTTCCTGAAGTTGTGTTGTTTTTTTTCTTGTGCCATATTACCAGCAAAGAAGATAAGCTTCAAATTTAACATTCCTGAACTTCCTTCATTTCAGCTAGTGGAGGAAAAATGTGTGTATCGTCCAAACCCAGAAAATCCAGCATGTACGCAAGTACAGCGAGAAGCATGGGTCTCCTCAAGTGTATTTGGTTTCTCACGGGCAATTCAGGTAATAAACCCTCTCAATTGGTAAATGTGTGTGATGTTTCACCACTAATCTGTGCATGTAGCTGAGTGAAATATTATCAAACAAGTAGGAAAATCCTTCATATTCTGCCAGTCAACTGGCAGAAGTGAATATTTGCTTCACCTCTAATCCCAGAGCCATTACAGTCCAGCTTCCCTCCACTGGTCTCTTAAATTTAAACAATCTGCCTCAAGGTAACTAACAGGTCAGCTTTTTTGAACTACACTCCTAAATTATTGCTATTGCTTGCATAGTGGGTGAAGGATGCTGATACTTTTTTGCTGAAATAAGTGGGGGGAGTGGAGGGTCATTGCTTTGCTGCTGCTAATGTGGGGGGAGTAGGGTGCTTTGGGGTTCTAATGTTTTTATAGTTATTCATTCTTTGGGCATTTCTATTTTCATGAATGTTTGCGAAGAACAAAAATCTCAGGTTGCGTATTACATACGTTCTCTGATATGAAGTGGAACTATTGAGCTGTGGAATTTAATACCTAAAACTATAAGGGATGCAAACTCAATTGATGCTTTTAAATGCCAGCTTAAAGCTTATTTATTTAACCTTGCTTTTAACTACGTCTTTTGATCTTATAGTTTTCATGTTTATTTTCATTTTTTACTTTATTTTCATGTTTGCTCTTCTGTTTGAACTACATCATCTGCATGGCTGCTCTATAGATAAGTAGTTATTATATTCTAATGAGTTCAAAATAGAGTTGGTTGATTATGTTTTGTCAGAGCCTGAAGACTGGAGGCCACGGGACCTGTATAGGAGTTGGAGGACTGTTTCTGTGTATGGAGAGAGGGAGGGAGGAATGGGGCTTGTTTTGCTGTACTTTTGATGCTAATTGTGTTCTGTGTTGTTCTACAGAGCATTATAGACATGCAATGTTGGCGCCAGAGTGTGTGATGAATCTTGCGGGCTGTCCCCAGTGTATCCTTAGGTTGTGTTGGTTGTTAGTGCAAACAACACCTTTCACTGTATGTTTCAATGTACACGTGACAAGCTAATCTCTTGTGTGCATATGTAAGGCTTCGGACATAATTGTGAGTTTTTCCACCTATGTCAACAATAGTATGAATTGCAAATGGTGTTCAGGTTCAAACTTGAATTAGACCATAAGACAAAGGAGCAGAGTTGGGCCATTCAGCCCATTGAGTCTGCTCTACATTTCATCATGGCTGATTTATTATGTCTCTCAACCCCACTCTCACCCATAATCTTTGATGCCCTTACTAATCAAGAATCTATTAACCTCCACATTAAATATACACAATGACTTGACCTCCACAGCCATCTGTGGCAATGAATTCCACCATCCTCTAGTGAAATTCCTCTTCATCTCTGTTCTAAAATGAATGTTCCTCTATTCTAAGGTTGTGTCCTCTGGTTCTAGACTCCCCCACAATAGGAAACTTCTTCCCCACATCCACTTTATCTATGTCTATCAATGTTCAGTAGGTTTCAGTGAGATTCCCCTCTCATTCCTCTGAACTCTAGCGAATACAGGCCCAAAGGCATCAAGCACTCAAATTAGTTGTCCAACATTCTTCTTCATTCTAACAAAACAGATTATATCGTAGTTACAAGTGTGAAATTTTGGTTCCCACATGTTCATGCAGTGGGCACACTCATGGTAGGTGTTTTCAGTGTAGTCAGTGGATTGCTTGAGTGTGATATCAGCTAGCTTTACTTCAGATCGGAACAGACAGTGAAATGCGTCATTTGTGTCAACAACCATCACAGTCCAAGGGTTGTGCTGGGGGTAGCCCGCAAGTGTTGCCATGTTTCTGGAACCAACATAGTATGCCCACAAGGTACTAACCCTAACCTGTATGTCTTTGGAACGTGGGAGGAAACTGGAGCACCCAGAGGAAGACCACACAGTCATGGGGAGAACATACAAACTTCATATAGATAGTAGTGGGAATTGAATTCTGATCACTGGTGCTGTAAAACATCATGCTAAACCACTGCACTGCTGTGCTACCCTTCTGTTTATCTGGTTATCCTTCATGTCAAGTGTTTAAAATCTTGAGAGCAAAATCTCTTGGTTCCTCGAAAATATTCCTGTCTGCTGGAGCTTCTTTGCAACAGATTTAATACCATCTGGATGAACTCTGGGTCAAGCAGCATCTGTAAAGGTGCCTGGAGTTGGAGGGTTGAGGAATTGTTAAGCTTTTGGATCTAAACACTGCATCAAGTCCTGATGCAGGATTTTGACCTGGAACATTAACAATTCCTTTCCTCCCACAGATGCTGCTCGACCTGCTGGGTTCATTTTATTTAGAGATACAGTGTGGAGCAGGTCCTACCAACTCACTGAGTCATGCCGCCCTAACCCACTGATTTTTAAACCCTAACCTAATCGTAGGACAGCGTACCTACTAACCTGTACATCTTTGGACTGTGGGAAGAAATCAGAGCACCCAGAGGAAATCCCCGCACACATGGGAAGGAACGTATAAACTTACTCAGGGTGCTGGAATTGAACTCCAAGCTCTGATGCCCTGAGCTGGAAGAGCATTGTGCTAACAGCTCTGCTACCACAGCCCGTTGTTTGTTGCTGTGGATTCCAGGACCTGCAGACTCTTGCCTCTCTTCAAAACATTCTAGCTAAGTTTGTTGCAGTTTGCATGTTCTAAAAGCAGAATTTTTGTGTACTATAGGAATTCGGTCTCGCCAGATTTAGAAGAAATCAGATAAAAGCAACAGAAGGCTTTGAATATATACTAGCTAATTTGCAAGGTATGTGATTTTGTTTATCTTCATCATTCCTACTCTCTATGAATTTGGTTCTTCATAATGCCAGAGAAGTTGAACATTGTTTCAGAACAACGGAAACTGGAACAGCAACAGACCATAGTTATTCCACAGCACAAAGATCCAAAGTTCAAAGTCAATATATTATTAAAATACATGTATGTCATCATGTACTACTCTGAGATTCATGTTCTTGCAGGCATTCAGACTAGAATAGAGAAATACAATAGAATCTATGAAAAACTCCGAAGACTGACAACCCTTCTTATTCTGGGTTCTTCCCCGTTCCTTTCCAGTCCTGATGAAGGGTCTTGACCCGAAACATCAACTGTTTATTCATTTCCAAAGGTGCTGCCTGACCTGCTGAGTTCCTTCAGCTTTTTTTTTGAGAGTGTGTTGCTCTGGATTTCCAGCTTGCGCAGAATCCTTTGTGATTATGGGTTACTGGCAAGCAAGTAATTTGATCGGTGAAGCCCCTTGAGCACATCTACATGGAGTGTTGTCGCAAGAAAGCAGCCTAAATCGTCAAGGACTTCCACCATCCAGGCCATGCTGTCTTCTCGTGGCTGCCATCAGGAAGAAGGTACAGGAGCCTCAAGACCCACGCCACCAAGTTCAGGAACAGTTATTACCCTCAGCTATCAGGCTTTTGAACTAGAGGGGATGACTTCACTCACCACATCATTGAACTGTTGCAATATCCTACAGACTCAGAATCTGCTGTTGTCCCGGCGTATATGACAAGTAAATTCTTCTCTGGCTTCCAGCCGGGTACAGATATAGATTATAAATGATGTTTCGATGACATCTTCTTCAGGGGTGATGCCTGGTCACGTCTAGTCCGGTGGTATTTATACCCCTGTAGTCTGTCCCTCCTGATTGGCTAGTCCTCATCCAAAAAAGTTTCCACTGTCCCACCTTGTTTATAATTGATTTCCATTTCTTACTTAGAATGAGACCTTTGTCTTTGTTAAAATTCTTTTGCTCTAGTTATATTTCATTAGCTTCCTCTACCAGGTGGTCCCAAAAGCCATTGGCATGGCACAGCAGGTTTGTGCCATTGAAGTCAATCCTGTGGCCATTGTGAATGCAGTGTTCTACTACTGCCGATTTTTTTTTTTCCAGGTAACCCAAACAGATACACCTCCTGTTCCTTGATGCGTGTTTCCACTGTGCATGCCACCTGGTCGATATATGCTGCTCTGCATTCACAGTGAATTCTGTAAGCGCCAGCTGACTTGAGTCCCAGGTCATCTTTGACCCACGTAAGCTGTGACTTGAGCTTCCTTACGGGTTTGTGGATGGTATTTATCCAGTATTTCTTCATGATCCTGGTGATCCTTCCAGAAACCGTGGAAATGTAGGGATGACAGGTGGTAGCTACAGGTTCCTCCTCATTGTTAGGTTTCCTGGTTTTTCTGTCGGCCCCTTTAAGGGCCTGATTGATTTCCTTCAGCTTGTAGCCATTCTGTAGGAACATCGTGCGTAATCATCTCAGGGAGACTCTCCAGATCTGAAATAGTTTTCACACGGTTAATCAAAGTAGAGAGAGTCATTCTATGTTGGGAGGCATGATGGTGGCTGTTGTTGTCGAGGTACAAGTCCATGTGAGTGGAGAAGAATGGTTGCCTCCCGTTCCTGGACATTCTAGTATGACAGAAACTGGATGGTGGCCTCAGACATGGCATCTTTTGTAAAACCACCAGACTAGACATGCCCAAGCATTATCCCTGAAGAAGATGGCAGAGTTTGTCATTGAAACTGCAGTTTAAATTGATACCTGTACCTGGCTGGAAGCCCGTAAAGAGTTTATTCATCTATGAACGCACTTTCAGGGACTCTTCATCTCATTTTCTCCCTATGTATTGGTTATTTATTATTATTACTATTTGTTTCTTTGTGATTACTGTGAATACCCACAAGAAAATGAATCACAGGGTTGTATGGGGTGACATATATGTACTTTGATAATAAATTTACTTTGAACTTTGGAAAAGAGGACTGTTAGACCATAGCCAGTCTTAGACGTCAAATCCACTATCTGTGCCAATCGCATGATTCCCTCAGAGTCCAAAAATCTATCAACCAAAATTCTCCCCGATTTAAGCAGTCGCATCCTTCTGAGGGAGAAATGAACATTTTGGGTCAATAGTTTTTCAGTCAGAAGTCATGATCACAAGTCATTAACCTGAAACATTAACTCTATTTCCAATGCACTATCCTTATTTCTTCCTTTCCCTTTTGGTAGAACTAACCGTAGCCCCGGTCAAACAATAAACTCCTTGTTATTGTTCTTCCTGGAGTTTCAATTTATCCCCCAATATGACCTCAATGTACTCACCATGAAACAATTTATTGTAAAAGCTTAAGAAGAGCATAAGGACCTAGGAACAGATTTGGGCCATTTGGCCCGTCGAATCTGCTCTGCCTTCCATAATGGCTGATTTATTATCCCTCTCAACCTCATTCTCTTGCCTTCTCCCCATGACCTATGACACCCTTACTAATCAGGAACCTATCAACTTCTGCTTTAAATATACCCAATAACTTGGCCTTCACACACGTCTATGGCAATGAATTCTATAGATTTACCTTCCTCTGGTCCTAGACTCACCTACTATTAGAAGCATCCTCTCCGCATCCACTCTTATCTAGGCCTTTCAGTACTCGGTAGGATTCAGTGAAATACCTCCTTTAATTTTCTAAATTTCATTGAGTACAGACCCAGAGCATCAAATGCTCCTTACACAATAACCTTTTCATTCTTCAGATCATTTTAATGAACCTTCTCAGGACCCCCTCCGATGCTAGCACATCCTTTCTTAGGTAAAAGGCCCAAGACTGCTCACAATACTCAATGTTGTCTGACCAATCCCTTATTTTTAAAAAATCCTCAGCATTACATCTTTGCACCTGCATTCAAAGGTCTGTAGTCTAGTGTAGTTTTTCTTTCTGTGTTGTTTTTACGTAGTTCAGTGTAGTTTTTGTACTGTTTCATGTAGCACCATGGTCCTGAAAAACGTTATCTCGTTTTTATTGTGTACTGTACCAGCAGTTCTGGTTGAAATGACAATAAAAAGTGACTTGACAAAGGTCGAATTTAATGTCTGAGTAATGTATACAATGTACATCCTAAAAGGCTTTTTCTTCACAAACATCCACAAAAACAGAGAAGTGCCCCAAAAAATGAATGACAGTTAAACATGAGAACCCCAAAGTCCCTCCCCAGATCCCCCCTCCTGCACGCAAGCAGCAGCAAGCAACCATCACGCCTCCCCCCACCAGCAAAAAAAAAGCCCATCAGTACTGTCACCAAGCCCAAGTGTGTGCTAAGCAATAGCAAAGACACAGACCAAAGTTACCCCAAAGGTTTCGCATTTCATCCGACATTCAACAAACCACAGGTTCTCTCTCCCTGGCAAAGGAGAGGGAGGTGTCCTCCATTTTCACAGCAAGTGGTAGACATAACAACAACCCACTGGTTTACAATGTTAAAAGTCCGCTCATAGCTAGTTCCTGTTGAGAAATATAAATGCAAGAAATGTAGATGGGTGAGTTAATAAGTTTGCAGGCAATACAATGATTGGTGATGTGGATAATGTAGAAGGCTGGCAAAGAAAATTATGAGATATAAATCTGTTGTAGATATAGCCGTGGAAATGGCAGATGGCGTTTAACCCAGTCAAATGTGAAGTGCTGTACCTTAGTGGGCCTAATGATGAGCAGAGGGATCTTGAGGTCCAAATTCATAGCTCCCTGAATGTGGCTACACCATTGATAGGGAGGTTGAGAAGGCATATGGCATGCCTTGTCTCTGTTAGTCAAAGCATTGAGTTCAAAAGTCAGGAAGTTACGCTGCAACTTTATAAAACTCTAGTTAGGATGCATCTGGAGAATTGCTTACAGTTCTGGTCACCCCATTATAGGAAGGACGTTGAGGTTTCGGAGAGGGTGCAGAAGAGGTTTACCAGGATGCTGCCTGGATTAGAGGGCATGTGTACTAAGGAGAAGTTGGACAAGCTTGGGTTGTTTTCTCTGGAGCTGCGGAGGCTAAGGGGAGATCTGATAGAAGTTTATAAGATAATGAGAGGCATAGAGTAAACAGACAATATCTAGACTACTAGATCCTTTTTCAGACAGTATCTTTTTCCAAGGGTTGAAAAGAGGTTTGCATTTAAGGAGGTAACTTCAATGGTGATGTGAAGGGCAAGGTTTTTACACAGTGGTGGGTGCCTGAAATGCATTGTCTGGGGTGGTGGTAGAGGCAGATACATTCGGGACTTTTAAGGGATGTTTAGATGGGCACATGAATGTGAGAAAAATGGAAGGATATGGACATTATATAGGCAGAAGAGATTAGTTAAGCATTTGATTACTGCTTTAATTGGTTCACCACATTGTGGGCCAAAGTGTTTGTTGCTGTGCTATTCAATACTCAATGTTCCAAATGTAAATAGGAACAGAAACTGGCCTTGATTTTTTGAGCAATAATTATTGATCTTCCTTACCCACTTTTCTGCCTAAAATATAAATTTAAAATACTCCACCACAGACGATAAATTTACTCTCTGCAATTAAAATGCCATCAATCTACACTTTCAGATTCCCTTTCAATACTGCAGTTCCCTATCAGTGAGTAAGTAGCATTATAAAGTTTTATGTTCTTTATTGGTTGATTCTGAAGATACATACATTCCATGCACCACGTCAGCTCTTTCTGTCTTTGTAATAACAGTGTGAAGGAAGGAGAAGGCATAGTTCCAACTGTTAAATGCACTCAGCGGCCACTTTATTAGCTACACCTGTATTCCACGTTAATGCAATATCTAATCAGCCAATCATGTGGCAGCAACTCAGTGCATAAAAGCATGCAGACATGGCCAAGAAGTTCAGTTGTTGTTCAGACTGGGGAAGAAATGTGACCTAAGTGACTTTGACCGTGGAGTGATTGCTGGTGCTCAGAAACTGCTGATCTGGGATTTTCATGCACAACCGTCTCTAGAGTTTACAAAGAACGGTGTGAAAACAAAAAAATATAAATCCAGTGACTGGCAGTTCTGTGGACAAAAACTCGTTAATGAGAGGGATCTGAGGAGAATGGCCAGAGTGGATCGAGCTGACAGGAAAGCGACAGTAACTCAAATAAATAACCACACATTACAGCAGTGGTGTGCAGAAGAGCATCTCTGTATGCACAGCATGTTGAATCTTGAAGTGGGTGGGTTACAGCAGCAGATCACACCGGGTTACCCTCCTTATAAAGTGGCCACTAAGTGTGTTTGAAAGTAGTCTGCGGCAAGTTCTAATTGAACAGCAATGGCGTATTTTGAGGACCTTTTTTTTTGAAGTAGGCCATGTGTTGCAGGGGAACATCGTCCTTTACAGCATAGCACTCCCCTATTGCTGTACTGAGTTCAGGGGCCATTTTTTCGACTGAGTTGCAGATCAAGCATCAGTCATAAACCCAAGAGATTCTGTAGATGGTAGAAGTCCAGAGTAACACACGGAAAATGCTGAAGGAGCACAGCAGGACAAGAAGTGAGAATAATCCCACAAATGAAAGGGTTAACATATGAATTATATTTGATGACTCTGGGCCTGTATTTGCTGAAGTTTAGAAGAATGAGCGGGGATCTTACTGAAACCTATTGAACATTGAAAGGCCTCAATAGAATGAATGTTCCCTATAGTGGAGGAATCTAGGACCAGCAAGCACA
This sequence comes from Hemitrygon akajei, assembly GCF_048418815.1. NCBI lineage: Eukaryota > Metazoa > Chordata > Chondrichthyes > Myliobatiformes > Dasyatidae > Hemitrygon > Hemitrygon akajei. Next base: position 15,163,529 of record NC_133129.1, on the reverse strand, counting down.
TCCTCAGAATAGAAGGATGTCTCTTTAGAGCAGAGACAAGGAATTTCTTCAGCCAGAAGGGGATTCATTGCCACAGATGGCTGGGAAGCCAAGTCATTGGGTACATTTAAAACTGAGGTTGATGGGCAGTTGATTAGTAAGGCTGTCAAAGGTTATACGGAGAAAGCAGAAGAATATGGCTGAGAGGGGTAATAAATCAGCTATGATGGAATGGTGAAGACTGGAAGATCCGAATGACATAATTCTGCTCTTGCATCTTGTGGTCCAATCTGTGAAGAATTAAAAGCTGATGTTTCGAGCTGAGACCCTTCATCAGGGTGTTATTACAAAGAAGTGAAAAAGAACTGATGTGGTGCATGGAATGTGTGTTATCTTCATAATTAACCAATGAGGAGCATAAAACTTTACAATGCCACTCACTCGCTGATGGGGAACTGCAATATAGAAGGGAAATCTGCAAGCATGCACTAATGGTATTTTAATTGCAGAGAGTAAATTTCAGTCCTGGTGAAGGGCCTCAGCCCAAAACATCACCTCTTTATTCCTGTCCATAGATGCTGCCTGACCTGTTGAGTTCTTAAGACATCTGTCTCCACTTCTATGAAAATAAAAGCACTTCAGACATTTTGAGGTGGTGAAAAAGACTAGAAATGCAAGTCTTAATTTTTTGTCCATACCTGAAAAATCTAGTCTGGTCCCTTTCACAAACAAGAGTCCGGCTGAAGGGTGTCAGCCCTGCTGAGTTCCTCCAGCATGCTTCGTGTGTTATTGACCTTCTATCTGGCTTTAGCAGATAAATACCTCTAGGCCTCAGGTAATGACTGTAAAATGGAAAAGCAAAAAAAAATCTTGCTTGAAAGGTTTTTCTATAGCAACTTCCATATGCCCTTCAGCACATTCCCAACACACACTGCAGCCTGTGAAGTACTTTTGAAGTGTGGTAATGTAGGAAATTCCAACAGAAAGAAAGTACAGGGGCATTGGAATTCACACCCAAGGCAAATGAGAGAAAATCTGCAGATGTTGGAAATCCAAGCAACATACTCAAAATGCTGGAGGAACTCAGCAGGCCAGGTGGCATCTATGGAAAAGAGTAAACAGTCGACGTTTTGGGTCTTCATCAGGACTCAAATGGAAATTCACACCACCAGGTTCAGGAACAGTCCTGATCTCTTAGACGTCAGGCTCTTGAACCAAAAGGGATAACTTCGCTTGCCCCATCCCTGAACTGTCCCTATAACCTTACTTTCAAAGTTTCTTCATCTCATGTTCTTGATATTTATTGTTACTACTACTACTTATTATTATTATTATTTCTTTTTTGTATTTGCAGTTGTCTTGTGCACACTGGTTGAACACCCAAGTTAGTGCAGTATTTCATTGACTCTATTATGGTTATTATTCTATGGATTTATTGCGTATGCTTGCAAGACAATGAGTCTCAGGGTTGTGTTTCGTGACATATATGTACTTTGACAATAAATTTACTTTAAACTTTGAAATGTTGCAGCAAACTTGTTCTCAGCAAGTTCCCATAGATCAACACAAGAGATTCTGCAGACATTGGGAATCTGGTGCAGCGCACAAATGCAGGCAGTCAGACAGATGCATACACAGGCAGATATCTTGGGAACTTGAAATCATTGAAAAGATCCAGAGTGTCTGAAGAGTCATGGTTGTAGGTAGGAAAGGACTGAATTAGGGGGGATAAAACACGGTCAATGTATGCAGATATGAGTTCACTGGGGCAGGAGCAAGCAGAAACAATGGGTCTACTGGGACAGGCAGGTTTGTGGATCTTGGGTAAGAGGTAGAAATGGGAGATGCAGGGTGAGTGAACTATGATGTAGGTGGCAGTGGATGGGAGATCCCCAGGGTTAATGAAGTTGGTAATGGTGTGGAAGACAATGTCCTGGTACTCCTTAGAGTGGTTCTGTTTGAGGAGTAAGAGGAGGCATCTGAGAGTTGTTGTTGAGCCTCGGCAAGGTAGTAGTCAGTAGGCCAGACTACTACAGCACCTCCCTTATCTGTGGGTTTGATGGTGAGGTTAAGATTAGTGCAGAGGGAGTGGAGAGCCTAGCATTTGGAAGTAGTGAGGTTGGAATAGGAGCGAGGAGTGTTAAAGTCTAGATGGTTAACGTCCCGTCGGCAGTTGGCAGTGAAAGGTCCAGACCAGGCAGCAGACCAGGGTGGGGTGTCCATGAAGAGGAGGAGGGTTGAAGACAGGAGAAGGGGTCATCAGTGCTGGCTGGAGAATCCTTGCCAAAGAAGACAGAGACAGGCAGCAGAAGAAAAGCCTAGCATCATGGGGGGCACGGAACTCACTGAGGTGTGGGCGCGGGGAACAAATGTGAGGCCTTACTGAGGATAGAACGTTCTGCCTCAGAGGGAACACACACTCTCTCACTCTTCACTGCATTTCATTGTATGTTTCATTACACTTGTGATCAATAATCTTGAATCATGAGATCAGGCACATCTGTTGTCCTTCCCCCCCCCCATAGATGCTACCTGGCTTGCTGAGTTCTTCCAGTGTTTTGTGTGTGTGTGTGTTGTTCAGATTCCCATAGATTTCAGGATGGAATAGGGTAAAATTATTGGCTCTGGCTGCTGAGAAATCCTCACACTGAAGTACTGTCAGAGTCTGACAGGGCAGTCAGGGTTCTGGCTGTACCTTTCGTCTGAACTGCAGCCTTGAATGTGTAATGACAAATTCAACTTTCCTGGCACAGAAGTAAGGAAGTGGTTGCTACCAGATGATTATTACGAAACAAATTGATTCTGAAATTTGAAAGAATGCAAAGGGATTATTACATATAAGTGCTGTAGATTCCAGTGTCTGGTGTAATCTGAAACTGTAACAATTGTATTTCAAGGTACCAGTTTAAAGACGTTAAACTTCTCTTTTAACTTCACTGTTTAAACATAGCACAGGACTGCTTATTATGTTATTGGGAAAGTACCAGTAAATTTGGAGCATTTGCAATTACATTTATTTTTGGAACCTGGCTGTCACAGAAATGAACTCCTCCAGTCTACTTCTCTCCTTTAATTCTCTCTGTCACTCCAAAAGTAATTTCGAGGAGCATTTCAAAATACTGTCATGACATCCAACAGATTATAGAAAATGGGGCAAAATAATTACCAGATTTTGGTTCCAGTAGCTGGGGTCAATGTCCCTTTGATGCAAAGCTTGTCCCTATTCAAAGATTTGATTGTAAAAGCGAGGACTTGTTTGCTGTTTATTGATAGCCATTCTTATTAAATCAAAAAGATTTAGCATACAGTTATTTCCAGTCATTCCAATATCTTTTATACTGCCTTGTAATATATGTAAACAACCAAAACTCCCTTAGTTCTGGAATGAAAAACCTCATCCTGAGAACAGGTGGAGCAATTTAGAGAATGCAATGGCATTTTTACAAGTACAGGTTTCCCCGATATCCAAAGATAGAGCATTCCTGTGAAACAGTTTACAAGCCAAAATGTCGTAAAATGAAGAGGCAATTACCATTAATTTATATGGGAAAAATTTTTGAGTGTGCCCAGACACAAAAAATAACCTACCAAATCATACCAAATAACACATAAAACCTAAAATAACACAAACATATAGTAAAAGCAGGAATGATATGATAAATATACAGCCTATATAAAGTAGAAATATTATATGTACAGTATGTACCAACCCTCCTCCTCCTGGACACCCCCACCGGGCCTTCTACCTGCACTCGATCTTTTCATTTCCAACTGTCGCCGAGACATCAACCGTCTCAACTTCACCACTCCTCTCTCCTGTTCCAACCTCACTCCCTCTGAATGCACTGCCCTCCACTCTCTCCGCACTAATCCTAACCTCACCATCAACCCCGCAGACAAAGGCGGTGCCATAGTCTGGCGGATGGACCCATATGTCTCTGACATATCCTCTTACTCCTAGATCAGGACCCCACCAAAAAACATCCATTGTCTCCCATACCATCACTGCCCTTATCAACTCCGGAGACCTTCCATCCTCAGCCAAAAAACTCATAATTCCCACACCACAGTTTTACCTCCTCCCCAACTGCTCAGTTTTACCTCCTCCCCAAGATCCACAAGCCTGACTGTCCTGGTAAGCCTATAGTTTCGGCCTGCTCCTGCCCCACCAAACTTGTATCTGTCTACCTGGACTCCATTTTGTCACCCATAGTTCAGTCCCTCCCCACCTACATCCAGGATACATCCCATGCCCTCCACCTCTTCAATAACTTCCAGTTCCCCGGTCCCGACTGCTTCATTTTCACCATGGATGTCCAATCCTTATACACTTCAATTCCCCATCAAGAAGGCGCCTCAAAGCCCTCCGCTACTTTCTTGACAATAGACCTCACCAGTTCCCCGCCACCACCACACTCCTCCGGTTGGCGGAACTGGTACTCACACTTAGTAACTTCTCTTTCGACTCTTCCCACTTTCTTCAGACCAAGGGTGTAGCTATGGGCACTTGCATGGGCCCCAGCTATGCCTGCCTCTTTGTGGGTTACGTGGAATAGTCTATGCTCCAAATCTACACTGGTACTGCTCCCCAACTTTTCCTTCGCTACATTGACGACTACATTGGTGCTGCTTCCTGCACCCGTGCTGAGCTCGTCAATTTCATCGACTTTGCCTCTAACTTTCACCCAGCCCTCAAATTCACTTGGTCCATCTACGATACTTCTCTCCTCTTCCTTGATCTCTCGGTCTCCATTTCTGGAGACAGTCTGTCCACTGACATCTTCTATAAACCCACTGACTCCCATAACTACCTTGATTATACCTCTTCCCACCCTGCCAAATGTAAAAATTCTATTCCCTATTCCCAGTTCCTCCCTCTCCGTCGCATCTGCTCCCAGGATGAGGCTTTCCGTTCCAGGACATCTCAAAAGTCCTCTTTCTTTAAGAATCGTGGTTTCCCTTCTGCCATCATCAATGATGCCCTCACCCGCATCTCCTCCATTTCCCGCACTTCGGCCCTCACCCCATCCTCCCGTCACCACAACAGGGACCGTGTTCCCCTTGTCCTCACCTACCACCCCACCAGCCTCCAGATCCAGCATATTATCCGCAACTTCTGCCACCTTCAACAGGACCCCTACGGACATCTTTCCCTCTCTACCCCTCTCTGCTTTTTGCAGGGGTCATTCCCTCCACGACTGCCTGGTCCACACATCCCTCCCCACGGATCTCCCACCTGGTACTTATCCCTGCAAGCGTAAGTGCTACACCTGTCCCTACACCTCCTCTCTTACCACCATTCAGGGCCCCAAACAGTCCTTCCAGGTGAGGAAACACTTCACTTGTGAGTCTGTTGGGGTCATCTATTGCATCCAGTGCTCCTGGTGCGGCCTCCTCTACATCAGCGAGACCCGATGCAGATTGGGAGACGGCTTCGTCGAGCACCTCCACTCCGTCCACCACAACAGATAGGATCTCCCGGTTGCCACCCACTTCAACTCTGCTTCACATTCCCATTCGGATATGTCCATACATGGCCTCCTCTACTGCCATGATGAGGCCAAACTCAGTTGGAGGAGCAGCACCTCGTACATCGTCTGGGTAGTCTCCAGCCCCTTGGTATGAACGTCAAATTCTCCAACTTCCGGTAATTCCCTCCCTCTCCCTTCCCCCATCCCACCTTCACTCTGTCTCCTCTTCCAGCTGCCTATCACCTCTCTCATGATTCTGCCTTCTACTACCCATAGTGCTTTCCCCTTACATTCCTTCTTCACCTTTCCTGCCTATCCCCTCCCTGCTTCCCCTCCTCCCCCGATCTTTCCTCTGATTGGTTTTTCACCTGCACCTTCCACCCTCCCCTCACCTTCTTTATAAGGCCCCTGCCCCCTCCCTCTTCAGTCCTGACGAAGGGTCTCGGCCCAAAACGTTGACTGCTTATTTCAACAGATGCTGCCTGACCTGCTGAGTTCATCCAGCTTGTTTGTACGTGTTGATTTGACCACAGCATCTGCAGTGTACTTTGTGTTTTGTATGTACAGTATAGTTTCGCTTATCAGAATAGGTAAGACAGCCAGCCAAAATCGATTTGGAGAAAAAGAATCGGCACGTACACACATGCGCACACAACTGCCCTCACAAGGCTTCACGGTCATGGTAGTCTTTCTCAGGGTAAACACACATATAAAGCGGGTGTCTTTTTTTCATAAAAGCGAAAATCCTCTTTCGTTATTGAAAACAGGTATTAATGTAGGACTTTCATAACAGTGAGCTGTCATAAAGCGAAAGTTCGAAAAACGGGGGACACCTGTAACAGGTTGGGAAGAGGTATCATCCAGGTAGCTGTGAGAATCAGCGGCTTTATAAAAGACAATCAGTTAATAAACTGTCTCTAGAAATAGAGACGGAGATTGAGAAAGGGAAGGGAGGCATTAGAAATTCAAGGAGTTGGCTTTAAGAACTATCTAAAATGAGGAGAAGTAGAACCATTTATAAACTGAATTGCAAAAGTTGGGTCTTGGACAGCTGAGGGTGTGGTTGTCGGCAGACATGGATTTCTGGATGTTAAGACCACAACCAACAACAGGATCTAGCGGTCAACTCCTTGTATGTGAACAACCCCAGATAAAAGCTAAAAATTGTGAATACTTAGCAGGTAAGGTGGTATGTGTAGAGCAAGAAAGACAGTTAACATTTCAGGTCTATCATCTTTCATCGGAATCGATAATTGACTTGAAACATCGACTCCATGGGTGCTGTTTGGCCTGCCTAGTATCAGACCATGAGACAGGGAAGTAGAGTTTCACCATTTGGCCCATCAGGTCTGCTCTACCATTCAATCATGGTTGATTTATTTTTCTCGTTCAACCCCATTCTCCTGCCTTCTGCCTGTAACCTTTGAAGCCCTGACTAACCAGGAACTTATCAACCTCTGCTTTAAATGTACTCAATGACTTGGCCAATGAATTCCACAGATACACCACCTTCTGGCTAAAGAAATTCCTTCTCATCTCTGTTCTAAAGAGATATCCTTTTCTGAGGCTGTGACCTCTGGTCCTAAACTCCACCACCATAGGAAATGTTGACAGAATTTGGACTTGCATTTCTACCATCTACAGTCTTCTGAGTCTGAACCTGATTTATTACCAATGACATGTCGTAAATGTTATTTTTGTGGCAGCAGTACAGTACAATACATAAAATATGCTATAAGTTACAATAAGAAATATATAAAAATAAGTAATGCAAAAATAGAGCAAGGAACAGTAAGGTAGTGCTTATGGGTTCATGGATTGTTCAGAAGTCTGATGGGGAGGGGAAGAAGCCATTGAATGTGTGTCTTCAGGCTCCTGTACCACCTCTGTGATGGTAGTAACGAAAAGAGGGCAGGTCCTAGATGGTGGGAGTCCTTAATGATGGATGCTGCATTCTTGAAGCATCACCTTTTGAAGAATGTATAAGGATTTCCATGGAATTGAATAGTATCAATAGGGCTAGTTTCTTCTCAAGAGAGTTGATTCTCAACACCCCTCTGATGTGATTACAGCACTGCATCAGAGGAAGCTCATTGTTGTCTGCTGGAGTGCAATTAATGCTGGTGTTAATTATCCACATTCCATGACACAGTTTCCAAATAATATCAGTGATTCACATTGCATGCTCTTTCATGATTGTGAAGTAACCTGTTCTGCAAGTGACTTCTAGGTGAAAGAACCCTTCTTCCTTGACCTCTGCCCTCTCCCTCCACCTCACCCCAGCATACTTAACTTAAATCAGAAACAGGTATATTATCAACAGCTCTTTCCTTAAGTGCCATGTCATACAATATGAGCAATCATGGTCTTTCCATGACCATGATTGTCCTTGGCAAATTTTTCCTACAGAAGTGGTTTGCCATTGCCTTCTGGGCAGTGCTTTTACAAGACGGGTGACCTCAGACATGATCAATACCCTTCAGAGATTGTCTGCCTGATGTCATTGGTCACATAACTAGGACTTGTGATCTGCACCGGCTGTTCATACGACCATCCACCACCTGCTTCCATGGCTTCATGTGACCCTGATCGGGGGAGTAAGCAAGTGCTACACATTGCCCAAGGGTAACCTGCAGGCTAGCAAAGAGAAGGAACACCTTTGGTGGTGACATACCTCTACCCCTCCACCCCAAGTATCAACATCAAATGGTGGAAATCCAGAGTAAAATGTGCAAAATGCTGGAGGAACTGAGCAGGTCGGGCAGTACCTATGGAGGGGAATCAATAGACAACCATTAGTGGAGGACTGGAGGTGAATCAGAATTGGGTTTAATATCACTGGCGTATACCGTGACATTTGTTTAAAATCTTGCTTGAAAGACTTGTTTCTCTATAGCAACTTCCGTACCCCCTTCAGCACATCCCCAGTGCACTCTGCAGCCAGTAAAGTACTTTTTGAGTGTGCTGTAATGTGGGAAATGTTGCAGCCAGTTTGCTCTCAGTAAGTTTCCTTAGATAATCTATGCTGGAAAGCTAGAGCAGTACCGTACTCAAAAGACTGAAGGGACTCAGCAAATATACTCAGGAAGTCAGATCCCAGTGTCTGCAGGCCTGAGCCCACTCGAGGCTGGAGGCCTGTCCTGGGGTGGGAAGACTCTGTTTGCACGTGGGTGGTTGGGAGGGGCGGGGTGTGTGAATTCTAGTTTGCAAGTCAAATTGGAATGAACAATCCAGCATCTATAGAGGGGGATAGCATTCCATAGATGCTGCCTGGTCCTTTGAGTTCCCCCAGTATTTTGTGTGTGTTACTTTAATTTTCCAGCATCTGCAGAATCTCATGTGTTTATACCAGTCAGAATGCTCTCCACCGTACATCTGTAAAAATCTGCAGCTTATTTACAGAATCATTCAGACCTAATGGAGTCAAAATTCCTCCTCCAAGCTAATTAAAACATTTCCTGGAAGCATTTTGATCCTACCTGAGATACCAGTCCTGCTGACGTCTCTCCTTCACTCTCCAGACATCAAGCTTCCTCCTCCCCATTACAGTGCTGGCAGACATCCAACCCATTGAAAATAAGGTGTCACGCAAACAGAATAACTTTGCTGTATCTCAACATTTAACCAATTGCTATACAGACTTGCAGCAGGCGTGGACCAGTCTGGACCAGTCTGCCCTGAAGCCTGCTCTGCCATTTAACAAGTTCAATTGTAATCTAATATTATCGTAATCTCAACTCCACATTCTTGTCCACTCCCAGTAACCTTTCACTCCCTTGTTTATCAAGTATCAATCTTTATGTCTTAAAAATATTTAAAGACTTTGGAACACGAATGATGGTGGAAACTAGGATCTGGTTCTCCCTCTGAGAGTGGGAAACTAATTCTGCGCATTTGTCTTAACTGGGTAACTCCTTTTTTTAAAAAATAGTGGCCTTTAGTTCTAGATTCTCCCCAGAACTAAGAAACTTTCTTAAGTATTTCTTAGAGATGAAGGAAATCCAGAGGAGACACAAAATACTGGAGGGATGAGTCAGGCAGCATCATTGGGGAGGAGTAAGGAGATGACTAATAAAAGTTATGCAGTAGGGAAATTCTAGGCAATTTCTAGAGTACCGTAGATTCCGGACTACAGAGCGCACCTGATTAAAAGCCGCTGGCTCTAATTTTAGAAAGAAAATCAATTTTGTACTTGTACAGGCCGCACCGGATTTTCGGCCGCAGGTGTCCCACGTTGTAATATGAGATATTTACACAGAAAGATATTACACGTGAAGATTTTTTAACTTTTAATTAAATCCATATGGTAACATAAACAAATACATATTGCAAATGCTTTTTTTCGAACCGTGCCTGTAACGCGGCTACTTTTAAATATACGTTGCGTATACTTTTTTACTGAACAACATTCCAATATCTCCTAACGACTGGTAAAAAATATATATACTGCAGCCTACCAGGAAAAGTTATTGATCGCCTTTAACTTAAAAGCAGCGTTTTCGCTCCGCCGCTCGCCCCCCGCCTTCCCGTTTATCGCAAACCGGCATTTTTCCCACAAGACGCGGCGAAACCGGGTGTGACGTCATAGCATCCCGGGATGTAGTACAGAAAACAAATATAGTTAAAACAGTTCTAACTTTAACTAACAAATGAATTACTAAGCGAAAATATTATAAACTAAATAACTGCCATAAAGACAGCACAATGCTTTTCTTCGAGTGTTTTCCATGTTGATGAGGGTGAGTACAAATGACTGATTTACAATAATTTAATTGTGAAAGTGCGCTTGATTTATCGTACAATTTCATTGGACCTCTGTGAACTACTCATCAATTTTATTGGTCTACTGTTACGAGGCAAAATGTTTTTGGCGGCATGAAAAAAACCATGCATTAGCCACTCCGTATTAAAGGCCGCAGAGTTCAAAGCTGTTCAAAATGTGGGAAAAAAGTAGCGGCTTAAAATCCGGAATCTACGGTAGTTTGCATGGTCAGCCAAAGGGCTTGAAATGTGCTGTACATTTCTATGTTTCTATGACGTTTTGGTCTGAGACCCTTCAAGTACAAGCTGGCAGGTGAAGGGTAAGCTGGGGGAGGGCGAGGATAAAGAAGGAAGCTGGAGGAGCTAAGTAGAAGGGGTAAAGGGCTGAAGAAGAAGGCATATGATAGCGGAAAGTGGACCATAGAAAAAGGGGAGGAGGAAACAAAGCAAGCCAGGTGAGAAGAGAAGGGATGTATTAGTGATTTAGCAATGACCAAGACACTTTAAATCAGATGGTTAAAGTTTTAATGCTGTTCATTATCCTGATATTTTTTTGGGGGGGTTCTCTAATTTTTTTTCAGGTGAAGCACCCCCCAAGACATTGAAAGGGGCGACTGAGAAGGCAAAGGAAACGGCACTGGCTGCCACTGAAAAGGCGAAGGATCTGGCCTCCAAAGCAGCTCCTCAGAAGGCAAAGCAGTTTGTCTGAAACCAGCCAAGGGATCCCGATCACAAAAGGCATCCGTCTGGCTAGGTTCAGTGTTCCAGGAATACCAAAAAGTCAACATTTCTCAGAACGACCTTTTATTGAATGCACTGAAAGTTTACAACATTATCTTCTTGTTTGTTAATAACTGTTATCTGAAAGTCTTATTTCAGTAGATTAAATGATTGCATTTACTGTACAAATAGTTACCAAGGATTTAAAAAAATATCCATAGCTTCAAGATGGCCTTCCAGGACTTAATTGGATATAGTTAAATATGTTTGTTTTTCAGAAATGTTTAAATTGTTTTTTTTTAATCAATTGAATAAGAGAGCACAGGCCACATCATTGGGTAGAATTTTTAACCTATGTTCAGTAAGTTGTCTGATATTTAATTTAAAATTTTAATCCTTGTAGGAAACCTTATTTTTGTTTTGACATTAAAATGGATCAATCCAGTCATCTGCACTAAAACAAATTCAGACCACAGGCAATATTTCAGGTTGGATTTGAAAAGACAATTCTCATCCCAGGTGACAACTGATTTGAATCCACAAGTTGAATGAAGAACAGTGTTGAAAGGACTGTGTGGTTGTATTCTGATCGTACAATTCATCCCTGTGAAAGATCAGTTCACATCTGAGCAAACGGTTGATGGGTCTCTTTTTAATTTTAATTACACCCCCCATGTTTCTGTTTTCTCTTTGTTCCACTTCACACCTTGTAACATCCAGCTTTTTGTTCTTGTAAGTGGTGTCCACATAGCCTGTGCTTTCATCTTGGACGCTGCAGAGTCTCCACCTCAGGTCACCAAATCTGTTTGGTTGACTCCACGGTAGCTGCGTGCTTATTTTCTACGGCGAGTCTGAAAGGAACACTGCCCTGCTGCCAAGCTTCCTCGAGCTAGCAAAACCAACTGTGTTTGTACAAACTCTTGCTGATGAGACCTCTAACTGTTAATTTATTGTTATTGTCAAACTGGATGGGCAAAGTTTACTAAAACTGTATTTTTTTTTGACTTTCTAAAGATTGCCGTGGATCTTTTGGAACTGTCAGTACCTTTCTTAATGTTTAATAAATATCAAAGCGAAGCATTGAGTGAAAAGCTGCGATGTTCTGCTCGGCTGACTGCCCCTTGGTGCATCAGGCTGTCAATGAGCTCCTCCTGAAATGGCCATCTGTTCAGCATATGCACACCAGGTTTTTAATTAAAACTCAAAGCTGTGAGCGTTTGCTCTAATACTGGGTCTGTGTCGAGAGAGCAACAATCCCACTTATGTAGGCCCTCTCAATGTGTGAAGGAGCATGGGAAGTCAAAGCATGTCTTATGAGCAGAGGGTGAGCAAGTTAGGGCATTTGTCCTTGGACTGAAGGGGAGAGTGAGAGGCAACTTGATTGAGTATACAAGATGGTAAGATGCATGGATAGAGTGGACAGCCGATGACTTTTTCCCAGGGTGGAAATGGCTAATACTAGGGGCCATAATTTTAAGGTGATTGGAGGAAATATGGGGGGGGGGGGGGGGGGTGCTGGGGTAAGTTTTTTTACACAGAGTGGTGGATGTGTGGAATGCCCTGCTGGGTGTGGCAGTAAGGGCAGGTATATTAAAGACACTTAAGAGACTCTTGGATTGGCACATGGATGATAGAAAAATGTGGAGAGATGATCTTGAAATAGCTTCAAAACTCAGCACAAGAACCTGAGCTTAAGTGTGCTGCAGTGTTCTGTGTTCAGTTTTATTCAAGTTCAAAGTAAATTTCTTATCAAAGTACATATATGTCATATACATAAGAACATAAGAAATAGGAGCAGGAGTCGGCCATCTGGCCTGTCAAGCCTGCTCCGCCTTTCAATAAGATCATGGTTTATCTGACCATGGACTACCTACCTGCCTTTTCCCCATAACCCTTCATTCCTCTACAATGCAAAAACCTATCCAGCCTTATCTTAAATATATTTACTGAGGTAGCCTCCACGACTTCATTGGGCAGAGAATTCCACAGATTCACCACTCTCTGGGAAAAGCCCTTCCTCCTCTTCTCCCCCAAATCTTGAGGCAATGTCCCCTAGTTCTAGTCTCACCTACCAGTGAAAACAACTTTCCTGCCACTTTCATAATTGTGTATGTTTCTATAGGATTTCCTCTCATGACAAGTACAGGCCCATGCGACTCAATCTTTCCTCATAGTCTAAACCCCTCATCCCTGGAATCAACCTGGTGAACCTCCTCTATACTGCCTCCAAAACCAGTATATTCTTCCTCAAGTAAGGAGACCAGAACTGCACGCAGTACTCCAGATGCAGCCTCACCAGTACCCTGTATAGTTGTAGCATAACCTCCCTCTTAAATTCAATCGTTCTACCAATGAAGGCCAACATTCCATTTGCCTGCTGACCTGCAAACCAGCCTATTGTGATTCATGCACAAGCACTCTCCAGCCCCTCTGCACAGCAGCATGCTGCAATTTTTATCATTTAAATGATAATCTGCTCTTTCATTTTTCCTTCCAAAGTGGATGACCTCGCATTTACCAACATTGTACTTCATCTGCCAGACCTTTGCCCACTCACTTAACCTCTCTATATCTCTCTGCAGACTCCGCATCCTCTGCACAACTTGCTTTTCCACTCAATTTAGTGTCATCAGCAAACTTAGATACACTAAGTTCCCTCTTCCAGATCGTTAATGTATATCGTGAACAGTTGCGGGCCCAGCACTGACCCCTGCCGCACACCACTCACCACTGATTGACAACCAGAGTAACACTTGTGTATCCCAACTCTCTGCTTTCTATTGTTTAACCAATCCTCTATCCATGCTAATGCATCACCCCAACTCTATGCATCCTTATCTTATGGATAAGTTTTTTGCGGCACCTTATCAAACACCTTCTGGAAATCAAAGCAAATAAAGTCCATCTGTTCCCCTCGATCCACTGTGCTCGTTATATCCTCAAGGAACTCCAGTAAGTTTGTCAAAAAGGACCTGCCTTTGCTGAATCCATGCTGCATCTGCCTGATGGATCCATTTCTTTCCAGATGCCTCACTGTTTCCTCTTTAATGACAGCTTCAAGCATTTTCTCAACTACAGATGTTAAACTAACTGGCCTAGAGTTACCTGCCTTTTGCCCACATCCTTCTTTGAACAGTGGCATGACATCCACCATCTTCCAATCTGCCGGGACCTGCCCAGAGTCCAGAGAATTTTGGTAAATTATCACCAAAGCCTCTACTATAACTTCTGCCATTTCTTTCAGTATCTGGGATGCGTTCCATCAGGACCAGGGGACTTGTCTATCTTCAGGCCCACAAGTTTGCTCAGCACTACCTCTTTAGTGATAGTTACTGTATCGAGGTCCTCACCTCCCATTGCATCCATAACACCTCTCTTGCCATGTTAGATGTGTCCTCCACCATGAAGACTGACACAAAATAGTCATTCAAAGCCTCAGCCATTTCCTCTTTACCCAATATCAATTCCCCCTTCCCATCCTCCAAGGGACCGACATTCACTTTAGCCACCCTTTGTCATATGTATGGGTGCATGTATTTACAGGTGCAATGAAATACTTGTGGCAGCATGACACACAACATTCACAAGAACATGTATGTAAATTATACACAATTTTTACAAGAAAGAAAACTGAGAAATAGCAAGTTATTTTAATGCCAAATACTCAAAAGTCATCATAGTGTTGCTTTACCAAATTGTGTTTAGAGCAGAGAACCTCAGGATGTTGTTCCGACCTTTTAATCTATTCCAAGATCAATGTAACCCTTCCCTCCTACATAGTTCTCTATTTTTCTATCATCCATGTGCCTATCTAAAAGTCTCTTAAATGTCCCTAATGTATCTGCCTCTACAACTGCCCCTTCATCAGGACTGAATTTTGTGGCCTTAGTGCTGGGGCTGCAGCGATTAGCTTTATTTGTCACGTGAACATCGGAACATACAGTGAAATGTGTCACTTGCATCAACAGCCAACGCAGTCGGAGAATGTGCTGGGGGCAGCCCGTGAGTATCGCCATGCTTGTGGGGCCAACTCAGGCACCCGGAGGAAACCTGCATGGTCATGGAGTGAACGTACTAACTCCTTACAAACAGTGACAGGAATTGAACCCCAATCACTGGCACTGTAAAGCATTATGCTGTTACCGGTTTGCACCACTTGCTTTGGTATGTTCTGCATCTGCATTAATACAAATTAGTAACAACTGTGACCCCAGCTTAAAGACATCTCACTCAGTACATGCTTGCCCCACCCAACCTTACATTAGGTCTCTGATCACTGTTTCCACTCAGCAGCTGGTTTCTTTCCAATGTTTAACCTGTAGACCTTACGCTCTTCAAAATTTATTATCAAAGTGCATATATATCATCATACAACCCTGATATTCATTTTCTTACAGGCATAAAATGCAAAGAAACACAATTAAAATCAATGAAAGACCACACACTAGACAAACAACTAATGTGTTAAGGAAAACAAACTTCAAGTACAAAAATGAAAAAAAGCAACAAATATTGAGAACATTGAATGAAGAATCCTTGAAAGTGGATCCATAGATTGTGGGAGCAGTTCAATGTTGAGTTGAGTGAAGTTATCCCCTTGATTCAAGAGCCTGATGGTTGAGTGGTAACAACTGCTCCTGAACCTGGTGGTGAGAGTCCTGAGGCTCCTGTACCTTCTTCCTGCAGTGAGAAGAGAGCATGTCCTGGATGGTTGGGGTCCCTGATGATGGGATGCTGCTTTCTTGCAACAGCACTCCATGTAAATGTGTTCAATGGTGGGAAGGGCTTACCCAGGATGGACTGGGCTGTATTCACTAATTTATTTTATCACACTGTGTTGGAATCAGCTGTCAGCAAATCTGTACAGTCGTGCAATTCCCCACCTTAATTCTGTTTACCTTTTTAAAGATACAGCACAGCCCAACGAGCCATGCTGCACAGCAACCCATCTATTTGACCCTAGCCTAATCACAGTACAATTTACAATGAGCAATTAACTTACTAATCGGTACATCTGTGGAATGTACGAGTAAACCAGAGCACCCAGAGGAAACCCATGTGGTCATGGGAAGAGCGTACAAACTCCTTACAGACAGCACCAGAACTGAACTAAACTCCAGCATCACACCCAACAGTAGCTTAAATAAAGCTACCTTTGATCAGTAGTTATTGAAATCTTTTCACTCAATCTTGGCAACTTTTAATCTTTGACACCCGCTCATCTGGGTACTCCAGTTCAGCGTGAAGGGTCTTGACCCTTAACTTCAGCTATCTGTTTTCCTCCATAAATTCTGCCTGACTTGCTCCAGATCTTTGTGTGCCTGTTGCTCTCTCCCTCTGTTTGTAATCAGGCACCCCCTTGTTCTGAACTGATGGATGCTCACGGGAAAGTTTTTTGGCGGCAGCCTCCAATATTTCTTTGAAATGGAGTCCTAGAGCACTACAGCACAGAAACATCCCATCTAGCCCATGGCCAACTTACTCTGCCTAGTCCCATCCATCTGCACCTGGGCCATAGCCCTCCAAGAACCTGTTTCTTAAACATTGACATCAAATCTAGATCCACCACTTCCTCTGGCAGCTCACACCACCCGCTATGTGAAGAAGTTCCCCTTAAATATTTCACCTTTCACTCTTAACCTATGACCACCAGTTCTAGTCTCAACCAACCTCAGTGGAAAAAGCCAGCTTGCATTTACCCTGTGGCCCTCAGAACGTTGTATACCTTTATCAAATCTCCCCTCATCCAGGGAATAAAGTACTGGCAGAATAATAGTTCCAAGGGGACTAGATGAGCCAAAGGGTCTGTTTCTGTGTAGCGCTGTATTAACTTGAAGGACCTTATTTATAAGTTTCATCCCTGGAACCTATCTCGGAAACACTCTCTTCTCTCTGCTGCCATCAGGAAGAAGGTACAGGAACCTCATGACCCACACCACCGGATTCAGGAAGTTATTCCCCCTCAATGACCAGGCTCTTGAACCAAAGGGGCTAACTTTACCTACCCTGCCACTGAAACGTTCCCACAACCTACTGACACTTTCAAGGACTCTTCATCTCATGTTCTCGGTATCTTGATTTTTTTTTGTATTTACACTAATTGGTTGTTTGTTCTTGACGTAGGACTGCCGTAGGGATTCCAACTCCAGATTTTTCCTCAGGGTTTACTCCCAAAGCCTTCCCCATGTAGGTATAGCCGCAAGGTAGAGGTGGTTTGGGATCAGAGTTTTCCTTCTCCTAAGTAAGCTACCAACCATGCCTGAAGCAACTGGTTTTAAGGTGGCAGTAACCCACCCTTGCCCCATCTCCTGTCAGTAGAAATGGTTCTGCGAAGCTTAGTAGCTAAGCCACGCGTGAAGGCCAGGAGCTGGACTTGGTCGTCAGAGGCTGTTTGAGACAACAGAAGAGACCAAATGATGTAAAAAAATGTTTTATTATATTACAATGAAAGAATGATACAACACATTGCCTTCACTGTGCTACTGGGAGTAGCCAGCACCATGAATGTGTGAATTTATATTATACATCTTAGGAGCTATATAAAGCATTCCATACTGAAGAGAGCTCCTGAATACATTTTCACAAGTCTCCAGCACAGAACCCATCCAGTGTACCTCAAGCCATTCGCAAAGGCCTCCTCGCTGCCCTCTCCCCCACAGCCCTGCGGCCAACCACAAAAGTGAATCCGTTCCCCAGGAGCTCCAGTTACTGAAGCCTCACCAGCCAGTGTCTCGGGAGTCACCCTGATCACCTTCACCGTAAAAAAACAGGATTTTCACAGCTCCATTCTCCCACAGAGACAAAAAGAACACTTCCATGTTGAAATCCCCAATGACATGAAATGATTCAGTCCATTTTCTTTAAATGTTATTTCACATCTTTTTTTTAAGAAAAGCTGGTGATTGTGGAACAAAATGATGTTTTAATACCACAGTAACATTCCCTTCTTCAAATCCCTGATCCATCAGGAGGAGGCCAAATTCCTCATGAAGCAATACACAAAAAAAATCAATCGCTTAAAAATGCTTTGCAATAATCAATTGTACAAATGGATGGAACGTTTTGGTCTCTTGGAGACCTTATTTAAAATATAAAGTCTACATTTTCTGTCCAGTCCCACCCCCACCATTTTTTTCCTCTCCCATCCAGCAAAAAAAAACACAAATGCTTCACTGCTAAAAAATTTCCTATTTCACGTTTAAAAATGCACGAGGTGCGCTGACACATCCCTGTGGCCTGGGGCTAGTGGGCAGCATTTGGTGGCCCAGCAGCTGAGGGGAGGGGAGGGGAGGGGCACATGTTTGTGGTGTAGGGCATGTTCACGAGGTCACTCTCGGTTGTAGAGCTGCACAAGCCCGCAGGCTGGCCATTCGACCCACCAAGCTCATGCTTGAGTCCCTGTTGCCAACGTACATACAACCGTTTTTTTTTTACTTAGGCAGTTATAAGTTAATGGAAGACATTGAATTAGAGCCTACCAGTACCTAGGCACCGGAACGCAGCACCCCATCTGAAAACACTGGGATCGCACTTACACATTGGCCACTCTCCCCTCAGGGATACCCCAACCACACCTACTTCCCTGAACTGCCAATACTTTGGTCTTGGGGTCCCTCACGATTCAGGCATGGGGCGGGGGTGGAAGAGGGCAGGTTAAATTTCTCCCCTTCTTGAGCTCCCACGAAAAACCAGATGGCTGGTTAGAGCTGGGGGAGGAGTCTTCAAAGTGTCGCCACCTCCTAGATCAGGGGCTCCCCACCTTTTGTAAGGCCATGGACCCCTACCATCCTCTTGCAGGAGGAAGCAACACCTCCCCCCTTCCCCATCAACAGGCCCCGCCCAGGAGCCTGAAAGATGAATAGATAGGCAAGCAAGTTAAGGGTTAAATCAGTGCCCAGTCTGGCAAATGTCCCACACAAGGAATGGAGGGTCAAACACTTGATAGATCCATGTGTGGGGAAGGTTGGGGTGGGAGGGGAAAGAGGAGTTAATTTTTTTCATCCCATTCAGAACAGGAAACTTTTCTGAGGGCGCGAATCCTCAGGAAACCAACAACCCTCACCTCCCAGGACCACAAGTCCCTTCTCTCCGTGACCACAACCTTTCCTCAGTGACCCTGCCTTGTGGTCCAATTCTCGTTCAGTAAGTGCCCTGCATCTGTCCCAGGATGCTGGAGGTTCTGTGCCAGAGTTTCACCCTCAGCAAACAGATGACTGTGTGTGTCTCTCTCTATGTATGTGTGTGTCTGTCTCTGTGTGTGTGTGTGTGTCTCTCTCTCTATGTATGTGTGTCTGTCTCTCTCTGTATCTGCGTCTGTGTGTCTGTATCTCTCTGTGTGTGTCTGTGTAGCTATGTGTGTGTCTACCTCTCTACGAATGTATCTGCGTGTGTGTGTGCGCGCGCGCATCTCCTGTTTGATCTGATCAGCCCGTTATCTAGTGAGTAGAGGGACGGAGGGCAAATTTGATCCTAATAACAGTCGCCCGAATAATGGAAGGTAAAACTTCTATTGCTTTTGTGGTTCAGAAATGGATGGTTTACAAGACTGACAGACAGAGAGAGAACAGAACTAAACTCAAGATAATCTTCAAAACAAAAACTGCAGTAAATGCGGCAGTCTGTCTGTCCAATACGAAGCACTGTCTGACCCCTCCGCCGGGGGTTTGATAGTGTGTTCTTTAATTACTGGTCCAGTAATAACACCATATTGTAATAGCATACTCTATATTTGTTACTTCTTTTTAAAAAGGCTTTTTTTTTTGTTTCCAAAATACAGCTGCCATGTTCTAACCACCGACTGTTCCCACTGGGAGGGAGCTCGAGGGACGAGCCCCCAGCCAGAAACAACCTGGGGTTGCAGGGTGGCAAGCAGTCGGCTTGAGAGTGCAAAAACGAGGTCGAGAGCTGCCGAGAAGTTCTCATCGGTTTCTGAAGTGGTCAAGGGGCTCGGGGAAGTCAGGGGGTGGGGGGGGGGGGGAGAGAAGGTGTGGAGGAAGCAAGCTTAGTGGCAGCATCCTGAGACCAACAGGGGTCCCTGAGGAACAGTCACCAAGGCACCACGTGGCAATGGCAGAGAGAGTCTCTGGTCTGGAGGCAAACCACCCCTTCCTTACCCCATCCACCCCTCTCCACCATCCCTGCTCTCCCCAGCAAGCACGGTTTAGATAACATTTAGGAAAATATAATACAAATTTTTGATACAGGAAATTTGATACTACACCAGTTAAAATTACTCGACTAATATTTTTGTAAGTTTTTTTTTGAAGAGACCTCTCTTGAGACGTTATTTTTTAAAAAATTGGTCAGTTCGTCTACAAAGCCACGCTCTAATGACTAACACCAAGCAAGACTGCAAAGGCGACCAGTTTCACTCAACAGAGGCGATCTAAAGGGGGAGGGTGGAGGAGGGGGAACGCTGTAGCCAGCCAGGGCAGTGCTTCACACGCAATGTTCTGTGTTAACACACCACCAACCCCTGCGGATTAACTGGGAGGCAATCAAACCCTCGGGAAATCATCCTCTCACTTTTAAGAGAGCGACCCTGCTCTTGGGAATCGAACACACAAGAGATTCTGCAAATACTGGAAAAACTCGAGCAACACACAAGATGCAGGAGGAACTCAGCAAGTCAGGCAGCATCCATGGAGGGGGATAAACAGTCCACCTTTCAAGATGAGACCCATCCTTAAAGAATGATCTTCAGAACAAAAAGCTACGTAAAGCATTTAACAGCTCTGGGTCCATACTTGCTGGACTTTAGCAGAATGGGGGGGGGGGGGTGTTCTCAGTGAAATCTACTGAATATTAAAAGGCCTAGATAGAGAGGATGCTTCCTACAGTGGGGAAAGTCTAGAACTAGATGACACAGCCTCAGAATAGATGTCTATTTAGAAGAAAGACCAGGAGAAATTTTTTTTAGCCAGAGAGTGGTGAATCTGTGGAATTCTCTGAGACACTAGGGGTGCAGCGGTCAAGTCATTGGGTATATTTAAAGCAGAGGTGAAAAGGTTCTTGATTAGTCAGTGTGTCAAAGGTAGGAAAATGGGGTTTAGAGAGACATCAGCTATGATGGAATGGTAGAGAAGACCCAAAGGGCCAAATGGCCTAAATCTGCTCCTATGTCTTATGGTCTTATTAGTTTATTCCCCTCCATAAATGCTGCGTTCCTTGTGCATCTTTTGTTACTGCTCCTGGGAAGATGGGAGTTAGGATATGTGATTGGGAGATGTGGCAGGCTGTTGCCCCATACAGTGTGTGCCTGGGGGCAGGATGGGCCCAGTGCCCCACTCTAACTTTTATCGTGGGGTCTCCACAGTTTGGACTCAAACAAATAAACTTCTTCAAGAAAATCAAAGCTCTACTTGTGAGGCTAATCATTAGAGCTGGCTCTTAACCCACCATCACATCTCCAACTCATCCTGGATTATTGCTGATACCACCCCTACCTTCCTTACAACCCCAAACTAAGTCAGGCACGGACTAGAACCCAACAGGGGCCTGGAGCAGGGGAGGGTGTTGGGATCCAATCCCGAAGATGAGGCAAACAGCCCGGGGTGGGATGTGAGCAGTATCTGCTCTGGGGGGGGGCAGGGGTCCGGTCCGGTACACTCCGCTCCGGGAGTGGGGTGTGGTCCGGTCCCGTACACTCCGCTCCGGGATTGGGGTGAGATCCGGTCCCGTACACTCCGATCCGGGAGCAGGGTGTGGTCTGGTCCCGTACACACCGCTCCGGGAGTGGGGTGAGGTCCAGTCCCGTATACTCCGCTCCGGGAGTGGGGGTGAGATCCGGTCCCGTGCACTCCGATCCAGCAGTGCGGGTCAAATCCGGTCCCGTACACTCCGATCCGGGAGTGGGGTGAGATCCCGTCCCGTACACTCCGCTCCAGGAGTGGGATGAGATCCAGACCTGTACACTCTGATCCGGGAGCGGGGTGAGATCCGGTCCCGTACACACCGCTCCGGGAGTGGGGTGTGGTCCGGTCCCGTACACTCCGCTCCGGGAGTGGGGTGAGGTCTGGTCCCGTATACTCCGCTCCGGGAGTGGGGTGAGATCCGGTCCCGTACACTCCGCTCCGGGAGTGGGGTGAGATCCGGTCCCGTACACTCCGCTCCGGGAGTGGGGTGAGATCCGGTCCCGTACACTCCGCTTCGGGAGTGGGGGTGTGGTCCGGTCCCGTACACTCCGATCCGGGAGTGGGGTGAGATCCGGACCCGTACACTCCGATCCGGGAGTGGGGTGAGATCCGGACCCGTACACTCCGATCCGGGAGTGGGGTGAGATCCGGACCCGTACACTCCGATCCGGGAGTGGGGTGAGATCCGGACCCGTACACTCCGATCCGGGAGTGGGGTGAGATCCGGACCCGTACACTCCAATCCGGGAGCGGAGTGGGGTCCGGTCCAGGAGCGGATGGGTTGGACAGGCATTCACTCAGGAACTGTTGGGGGTCCAGTCCGATCCGCCAATCCAGTCAGGGACTTGCAAGGAAGTGTGTGAGGGTAGGAGCAAGGCGAGAGCTGGTGGTGGAGAGTGTGAGAGTGCAGTTTAACCCTGGGGCAAGAGGGTAGATTCTGCTCTATAAGTGCCACGTGCGGCCTTGCCGCCCCCTGCCACTACGAGAGCCGCGGGGTGATGGTACGTGAGTCTGCATAGCCGCTGTCGCTGGAGCTACTCCGTAAACTGTAGTGGTCATCAGCGTCACTGGCACTGCCCACGCTGTCCAACTCTCCTGGGACAAACTCCATGCCCTCAATGTCCACGTCCGCCTCTACAGTGGGGGAAAGAAGAGAGATGCGGTGACAGATGCCTCAGGAAAGGCACATCTACCCCACCTCCAACCCGCGCAGCCTCCGACCCACAGTCGCCCAACATAGAAACATGCACCCTCCCCACCCCCAGCCCGAACAGATCCTCCATTACGGGACACCTTCCTGAGCTGTCATCCAGCAACTGCTCTGCCCGTGACCACGAGAAACGGCAGAGAGTTGTGGACAAAGCTCAGCACATCACAGGGAACCAGCCTCCCCTCCTGTCTACACTTCTCACTGCCTCAGAAAAGTCAAAGCCCCCCCGCACCCACCCCAGACATCCTCTTTTCATCCCTCTCGCATCAGGCAGAGGATACAAACGCCCGAAAACACACATCACGGACAGCTTCTACTCCGCTGTCACAACTGGCTTGTCATTGTCACGTGTACAATGAAAATCTTGTCCTGCACACCATTCGTACAGGTCAGATCATTACACAGAGGAACACACACAAAGCACTGAAGAACTCAGCAGGCCAGGCAGCACCTACAGAAAAAGAGTCGACATTCTGGGCCGAGACCCGCCGAGTTCCGCCAGCACGGTGTCTGCTGTGGCTTCGGGTCCTGAAGCTTTCCTTGCTTTTGTGATTACACGGTGCACAAGGAGCAGAATGCAGAATAAAGTGCAACAGCTACAGACAAAGTGCAATGCAGGTAGACACCAAGGTACAAAATCATAAGGAGGCAGAGGCAGACTGTGGAATCAGGAGTGCAGGATATCGTAGCAGGGATAGAAGTTGTCCTTTAGTGGCATGTGCTTTCAGGGTTTTGTATGTGATTGGTCTGGGGGGGGGGGGGATATCTGGGTTTCTGGTAATACTGGTTCCTTTACTGAAATAGTTTTACTGAGTTTAAACCTTTTCCCTGGGGTAGAAATGTCACTGCAGTGCAGGTAAACAATAAAGCGGACGACTGGATTGTACAGCGCCTCAGTATCATAACGCTGTATGGCGCCAGCAATCTGGGTTCAATTCCTGCCGCAGACTGTCCACGCTCCTCAGGAGTTCCAGACTACTCCCCCCACCCCCCACCACCACACGGTACGGGTGCCAGTCAGTGGTTGTGGGCATTTGATGTTGGCGACACTAATGGGCTGCCCCCCCAGCACATCCTCGCTGATTTGATGCAGTTCACCTCGCTACATGCCTGCACTGCTCTCTCTCTCTCTCTCTCTCTCTGTACCTGCCATAACGTGCACTGGATTCATTGTTATTAATCATGCAGCCCACACCACCCCCCCACCCCACAAACATCTGCCTTACAGGATGTCCCAAACCTCAGACAATGAGGTTACTAAAAACCAAAAGGGGAGAGTCAACATAACCGGTTGGGACACCGGAGAAGGTATTCCCTCCCCCACCTCCCCAGAGAATACAAAGGAAGATCCCAACGTAACTGCCCGGGACACGGGAGAAGGCATCCCTGTCCCCGGAAGACGGTGCCCCCATCCCCACCCCGCCTGAGAGGGCAAAGGAAGGGCTGACGGAGGGTGCGTACCTTGCTCAGAGTCGGAGCGGTCCGTGGAGACGGTGGAGCCCAGACTATCCGTTCGCAGCCGCTCCAGGCCCTGCACAGCCAACTGCTCGAGGCGGCGACGCAGGTAACGGCGTTCCCTCTGCAACTGCTCCTTCTGGTGCAGCGCCTTCCGGTCCTGTTCCTCCAACTTCTGCAGGCATCGGGGGGGAGGGGGGGGAGACAGCAAACAGAGAGGGCGCGTCAGGTACAGGAGAGGGCAGCAACATCGGAGGGCGGAGAGAATGGGAAGGGGATCGGGCAACTGGGTGTCACTGAGGTGGGGAGAGTGAAAATGGGGTGGGGGTGTCGGAGTGTGTCGCTGGCGGTTACCTTGATGTGAGTCCTCGCTCGTTTCAACAGGCTGAGCGTGGTGTGCCTGGAGCAGTCGGGTCCCAGCGGAACCAACTCCTTCAGCTGCTCGAGGTAGAGCCGCAGCTTGGCTCGTCTGCAGTTCAAATGTCAAAATAAAAGTTATTAGCAAAGTACAATACGTCACGCTACCATAAACTTCATTTCCTTACAGATATTTACAGGGAAAATAAATACAATAGACTTTTACAAAAACCTGTATACGAACAGACAGAATTTATGAATTTGCTCCGTTTAGAAGCTAGTCTACACTTAATTCCTTCTACCAAACTGCATGACCACAGTCTCCTACATTATTCCATCCGCTACTTTGCCCATTCTTCTAATTTGTCTCAGACAAGGTCAAACACTGCTGACCGCACTCTTCCCTATACTGTACTGCATCTGCAGTGTGGGCTGAATAGCCTAATTATATAGAAACATAGAGCACATTACAGGCCCTTCGGCCCAAAATGTTGTGCTGACCATGTAACCTACAAGCTGCCTAGAATTTCCCTACCACACAGTCCTCTATTTTTCTAAGCTCCATGTACCTATCTGAGCCTCTTAAAAACCCCTATTGTCTATTGCCCTCTACCACCTTCACCGGCAGTGTATTCCAAGTACCCACAACTCTTTCTGTGGAAAAACTTACCTGACATCCCACTTGTACCTACTTCCAAGCAGCTTAAAAATATGCTCCCTCATGTTAGCCATTTCAGCTCCGGGAAAGAACCTCTGGCTATCCACACAATCAATGCCTCTTATCATCTTATATGCCTCTACCAGGTCAGTTCTCATCCTCCATCACTTCAAAGAGTAGAGGCCAAGTTCACTCAACCTATTCTCATAAGGCATGCTCTCCATTGCAATCCAACTCTGACCGCATGTCTTACAGCCTTATTCCCACTCTGGGAAAAAGGCACTGGCTGTCCACTATCAATGCCTCTTATCCTCTTGTACACCTCAATCACCTCTCATCCTCCTTCACTCCAATGAGAAAAAGCCCTAGGCTCACTCAATCTTTCTTCATGAGGCCTGCTCTCCAATCCAGACAGCACCCTGGTAAATCTCCTCTGCACCCTTGTTTGTTATTGTCACAAGTTACGAGACTCCTTGGAAAACCTTTCTTTTCATACCATCCACACAGATCTTTCTATACACGAGAACAAGGCGGCCATTAAAAACAAAAAAGTGCAAAATTTAGTGTTGTAGTTACTGAGGAAGCACGGTGTAGGTGTGTAGACTGATTTGGAGAAAGAGTTCATCTTTCAGCATGTAGTCTGATAACAACAGGGTAGAAACTGCCCTTGAGCCTGGAGGAACTCAGCAGCTCAGGCAGCATCCACGGAGGGAACGTTTCAGGCTGAACT
This sequence comes from Hemitrygon akajei, assembly GCF_048418815.1. Classification (NCBI taxonomy): domain Eukaryota; kingdom Metazoa; phylum Chordata; class Chondrichthyes; order Myliobatiformes; family Dasyatidae; genus Hemitrygon; species Hemitrygon akajei. Next base: position 15,137,554 of record NC_133129.1, on the reverse strand, counting down.
CCTTCGGAAGGAAGATGACAGAATAAAAAGGGGAAGGAGGACTATCTGGTCAGAGGGGTTCCCAACCTGGGGTCCATGGCATAAAGAGCATCAGGAACCCTTGATCTAGAAGGTGAGAGGTGAAGCCGGGGGGGGGGGGGAGGGGGGGGGTGAGGGAGAAGGAGAAACTGGGAGGTGACAGGCAAGAAAGGTAAAGGGATGGAGGAGGAGGACTCTGACTGGAGAGGAGCATGGGACCACTGGAGAAAGGAGGGGCACCAGAGGGAGGGGATAGGCAGGTGAGGAGAAGAGCCAAGAGGCCCGAGTGAGAAACTGAAGAGGGGAAAAAAATTACTGGAAGGAGAAATCGATGTTCACACCATCAGGTCGAAGGCTACCTGAACAGAATGAGGTTTGCTCCTCCACCCTGGACCGGGGGTAGGTGGTTATATATTGACAACTGGGAGCAGGAATGGGAATGGGGATAGGAATTAAAATGCCTAGCCACCAGATATCCCACTTTTGACAGATGGAGAGGTGTTGCAGCCTGATGACGTGTTCTCTGGTTTATGCACCTCTGCCTGACTGGGGGGGGGGGGGGTGAGAATGACTGGGGTGGGAGTTTGTCCTTGATTAACCTATCCAGCGGGAAGTGTACGCACAGTCCATGGGGGCAGGAGGGTGGCTGATGTGTTTGCAACTCTGGGCAATTTCTAGAGTCCTGGGCAGTGCAGTTGCTGTACCAAGCTATGATACATTTGGAGGGGGATGCTTTCTGTAAAAGCTGGAGCATGTGCAAAGCTGCAGAGAAAGACCTAGGCTTGTAGCTCTGGGTGTGTTAGCAGGGACCTGATAGACTGTTAGCATCCTCCTCCTCCATCATCATTCTATGATTTATCAATCCATAATAGCCTGCATTAAACTGCATCTGCCACTTGCCTGCCCAGTTTACATCCTTCCCTGCCCTCCTGAAGGCAATTATCATCATCTTTACCCTTTACGAACCTTTATCCTACAGCACAATGGGAGCACAGCCTTGGCCTCTCAGGCCAACTCCCATTTAATCAGACTATGGCTGGCCAATAATTCCCACCCCTCCACAATAAACCCTCACCCACCTCCTCAACAAGTAATCAACCTCTCGAGACCCTCCGTTGACCATGGATAACTGTCTACGTGATACGCAAGCCAAGGCAGTACAATATGAAGGGAAAAAAAGTGTTGCCCATGCAGCAGATGAATCCAAAGGACGTGGAGACGTTGGCGAGCTTGTCAAAGAGGATCACCGGACGCCGTCGCCATTAGACGGCACGTCCTATAAGGATCGATGTGACAAACGGATTGATCTCTCCGGATCGTCGGAGGCCACTGCCGAGGTATGGGTTATGAGGGAGAGGTACAAGAGGAGGAAGTTCTTTAGCCAGAAGGTGTGAATCTGTGAAATCCATTGCCACAGTTGCCTGCGGAGGTCAAGGCGTTCAGTATATTTAAAGTAGGTTCACGATTCGGAAATGTGTCAAAGGTTACGGGGAAAAGGCAGGAGAATGGGGTTGAGAGGGATAATGAATCAGCCACGATCGAATGGCAGAGCGGACTCGATGAGCCTCATCGCTCGCAAACCCCTGACAACCCTGATTAACCCTAACCTAATCATGGGACGATTCACAATGACCAGTTAACCTAGCTGATATGTATTTGGACTGTGGGAGGAAACCGGAGTGCCCGGAGAAAATCCATGCTCTCCACAGGGAAGACGTACCCAGGCTCCTTACAGAGGATGTCAGACATGAACTCTGAACCGACACCCTGAGCACTGCAGTAACCACTCCGCCACCGTGACCCACTACTTTCAAAGTTCAAAGTACATATATGTCACCATATACAACCCTGAGATTCATTTTCTTGTGCGCGTACTCAATAAATCCAATAACCACAATGAAAGACCACACCAAGTGGACAACCAGTGTGCAAAAGACAACAAACCGTGCAAATACAAAAAGAACAAAAGAAATAACAGTAATTAATTAATAAATAGATAGATATAGATATAGATAGATAGAGATAGATAGATAGATAGATAGATAGATAAATAAATAAATAAATAAGCAAGCAAGCAATAAGTATCAAGAACATGAGAAGAAAAGTCCTTGAAAGTGAGTCCATTGGTTGTGGGAACAGTTCAGTGAAGTTGAGTGAAGTTACTCCTCTGGTTCGAGAGCCTGATGGTTGAGGGGTGATAAGTGTTCCTGAACCTGGTGGCGGGAGTCCTGAGGCTCCTGTACCTACGTCCTGATTGCTGCGTTAAGAAGAGAGCGTGTTTCTGGATGGTTGGGGCCCCTAACAATAGATGCTGTTTGCCTGCAACAACATCCCGTGTGGATGTGCTCAGTGATGGGGAGGGCTTTAGCCGTGCTGGGATGGACTGTACCCACTGCTTTTGTGGGATTTTCTTTTTAAGGGCATCGGGGTTTCCATACCAGGCTGTGATGCAGCCAGTTAATATACTCTATAGAAGTTTGTCGAAGTTTTCGTTGTCATGCCAAGGCTGTGTAAATACCTAAGGAAGCAGAGGCGCTGTCGTGCTTTCTCTGTAGTTGCACTAAGGTGCTGGGCCCCAGGACAGGTCCTCTGAAATGACAACACGGAGAAATTTAAAGTCGTTGACCTGATCCTCCGATGGGAGCTCTGGTTTCCTCCTCCTGAAGTCCATAACAGGCTCCTTGGTCTCGCTGACATTCAGTGAGAGGCTGTTGTGATGGCACCACTCGAACAGATTTTCCACCTTCCCCCTCTTTTGCCCTCCCATCTGTCTGTCCTTCCCCACAGCCTCACCACACACTGCAGCTAAGCTGTCTTACTGACGCATACCACTGACTTTCGAAAATGACCTCAATGGCGGGGAGGCCAGCGGGAATGATGTTTTGTCCGGGTGCAATTAAATTCCATGTGCACCTGAAACTCACAGAGGAAACCGTGAAATAAATGCAGCAAGATAGACAGACATAGGACTGACTCGACAGCACAGAACTACTGTGCAGCGCCAGTGGGTTCTGGGATCACTTAGTAAAGGAAGACATTGAAATAAAACTCGAAGAAAAGAATTTTAACAAAGATGAAGCTCTTGCTCTAAGCAGAATGACTATAAACAAGGTGGGAGAGAGGAAACCTGATTGGATGTGGATTGACCAATCTGGAGGGTCAGTCTACAGGGGTATAAATACCACCAGACTAGACGTGACCAGGCATCATCCCTGATGAAGATGGCGCAGTGTGTCATTGAAACGTCAGTTATAATCAATAGCTGTACCGGGTGGAAGCCTGAGAAGAGTTTATTCAAGAGGATCAGAAAGCAACAGAACTGCACAGAGACAGTGGTGCAGTCTGAGGTCGAGTGGCAGAAACAGAGCGACTGAGAGAGGCGCGGTCGTACAGTGGTTAGCGTAACACTATCACAGCGCCAGTGACCCGACCGCCACTGTTGCCATGACTGCGTGAGTTTCCTCCGAGTGCTCCAAACTCCAAAGGTGTACGGGTTAGGGTGAGTACGAGCTACGTTGCCGCCGGAAGTGTGGCTACACTTGCGAGCTGTCCCCAGCACATCCTTGGACAGTGTTGGTCATTTACTCAAATGACACACTTCAGTGTACATGGGACAAAATAAAGTCAATCTACTCCAATGAGTATTTTTCATCCAAAGTTGTTCAAAGTGCTTCAATGGGATAAAGTGCAAACATGAAAATCAAATAAAAATGAAAAATTAAAGCATGAAAATAAAAGACAACAAGACGTTAGCTCTAAGCAAGATTAAAGAAATCGGTTCCGAGGTTAAATAAATAGGCTTTGAGCTGGTGTTTAGAAGTGTCAGCTCAGTCTCCATCCCCTATAGTTTCAGGTATTGAACTCCACAGTTCAGGAGCGCAGTTCAAAACAGCAGACCTGCCAATTATCCTTTGAGGGAGATAGTTTAAGAGATGGGCAGAAGTAGACCCCTGTCTGTCTCCGCCTCGCTCCAGTACAGTGCTTACAGCAACTGCAGCAGTGAGGAAGCAGCTGTTGATAACTCTGGACATCCAGTTTTCAAAGGAGAGAGAGTGTAATGGCGACTGTACATCCCCTCACCTTGAATTTCTATTTTTCCAACCTAAATGGATGGTGTTACCTCATTCTGCATTAAATTCCATCCACCACGTTGCTGCCCATTCACACACCCAGCCTGCATTTCCCAGAACCTCCTAGCCATCCCCGTATTCCACTACTTTCACAGTCACCATTCTATCGGGATCCATCAGAGCTTGGTAGGGTGACTGCTCGGCTCGAGACCACAGAGAAACATCCTGATGAAGCATCTCGGCCTGAAACATCGACTGCTTATTCCCCTCGCTCGACGCTGCCTGACCTGCTGTGTTCCTCCAGCATTCTGTGTGTTACAGAGAGATAACGACACACCCAGACAACCACGTAAACCAGCCTCCCTTCCAGTGACCCCATCTCGGTAAAGCAGCCAGCGTAAGCAAAGACACCTCCCACATTATCTCTACACCCTACCCCCCCCCACCCACCATCGGGTGGAAGATTGGAAGATACAAAAGCCTGAAAGCCTGTACCACCAGACTCAAGGACAACTTCTACCCCACTTGAATAGACCTCTTGTACAGAAAGACAGGCTCTTGGCCTCACAGTCTACCTCGTTATGGTGTTGTTTCTCTGTAGTCATTACACTTTATTCTGCATTATTACTGTTTTACCTTGTACTACCTTAAGATCATTTATTGTCAATCTTATGACCATAAGATATAGGAGCAGAGTCAGGCCATTTGGCCCATCAAGTCTGCTCCACCATTTCATCATGGCTGATCTTTTTCCCTCCCCGGCCCAATCTCCTGCCTTACCCCTGTAACTCTTCATGCCCTGACCAATCAAGAACTGATCAACCTCTACCTTAAATATACCCAATGACTTGGTTTCCACAGTCGCCTGTGGTAACGAATTCCACAGATTCACCACTCACTGGCTGAAGAAACTCCTCATCTCTGTTCTAAAATGACATCCCTCCATTCTAAGTTCTCAATTCCCCCACTTCACTGCACGAGTGCAAAGGAGAACACAATGTTTGTTACTCCAGATCCAATACACCATAAAAAAATACAGTAAGCAGAAAAATCACAATAAAAATAGAATAAATATAAACGCAAAGACATTGTAACTGAATAAGGCCATGCATACTTAGGGTTAATTTATATGCACAGGATTAATTTGCATGCATTGGGATAATCAATTTAAATACATAGACTAACAGTATGTACTCAATGCACAATGCCTGTGGGCCGAAGGGCCTGTATTGTGCTGTAGGTTTTCTATGTTTCTATGAAATAAGCTGATCTGTGTGAACAACATGCAAAACAAGCTTTCACTGTATCTCAGGACATGTGACAATAATAAACCAATACAAAGCTTGTTACCTGAGGGACAGGCTGTACACTTAGATTGGCCCGGGTCACAGCCGAAGCCTCAGAGTCCTGGTACCTACCTTCTCCACAGCTAACCTGCTTCCTCCTGAAAAGTCTCAATCACCGCTCCCAACTTTTCCCGCCTGCCCCCTGCCATCACCATCACGCGGCCCAAAGCATTTCCCATCCCACCAGCAACCGGACCGGGAGTTCACGCAACGGGCTTGGATACCCAATGCTCGGATAGCCCACGGTCATCACTCCACGCTCACCTGTGCTTTTCCAACTCATTATGCGAGGACCTGTAACAGAAACAGAAAAGGACACGTGTCAGGACCCATTAAGTTCTTTTCTTAGCCAGAGCTGGTGAATCTCTGGAATTCATTGCTACAGATGGAAGTTCAGCCACTTCGGCTAGACAAGGTGGGTGCGCTATGTTAGCACCAGAATGTTCAATGTTCGTGGTAAATGTATCAAAGTCTGGACATACATGTCACCACAGACAACCCCAAGATTCGTTTTCTCACAGAAGAACAAAGAATGACAGGCAATCAATGAGCAAAAGTTGAAAAGCTCTGCAAATACAAATAATAGTAAATAATCTTGAGAACACGAGTTGTGGAGTCCCTGAAAGTGAGTCTATAGGTAGAGATTAGTGATCAGTTCAGCGATGTGCTGCATGAAGTTCGGGAGCTTGTTGTTTGAGGGGTGATAACTTTTCCTGAATCTGGTGGAGTGGGACTAAAGACTCCTGTATCTTCCTTCTGATGGTAGTAGTGAGATGGCGGGGGTCCTTGATGACGAGTGAGACTCGCACACACACACACGTGCGTGGACATCATACACTACCCCGAGATCCCCCAGCACCTGGCCCTGCCACGTTCGGACGGCTCCCAACGAGAGGGAGGTACAGAAGCCTGAAGTTCCATAGCTCCAGGTCCAGGAACAGCTACCTGAAAAACCACACGTTTCTGATTTTATTCGATAATCAAAGGCTATCATATAGTACAACAAAGAAAATCTTTCACGTTACGTAAACTTTTTCTCATCTCTCTTTACTTCAGCTGTGTGGCAACAAAGGCTGAGTGTTTAACCTCAGACTATATTTTCCTATTTCTTTAGAACAGAGAACAGTACAGCACTGGAACAGGCCTTTCGGCCCTCAATGTTGTGCCAAATCTATTAAATTAGTAATCAAATGCCCAACTATACTGATCCAATGTCCATATCCTTCCATTTTCCTCACATTCACGTGTCTCTTGAAGTCCCAAATCCTCTCCCACCACTCTGAACAGTGTATTCCAGGCACCCACCACCCTGTGTGTAAACAACTTGCCCTTCACATCTCCTTTGAAATTGCCCCCTCTAACCTGCACGCTCTCTGGTATTAGGACGCTTCAATCCCTGGAAAACAAGGTAATGTCTGATACTCTATCTATGCAGTTGTCTGGTCAAGATGGCGCCTGCATACAACTATGGGATCATTTAACTAAAAGGCTAACATTTTGACAGTGGAACAAGGCATTAAAGAAACTTCCAAATGAAACAATTTTGCCGTCAGTACTTGCAATTGAATGTAACTGTTAAACGTCGAACAGGAGTTTGGAGATCGTCTGGGTGCATCAGCGCTCTGCAGTTTCAGAGAGGATTCCAGGAGACAGAGGCAGTGTGTGTGAACCTCACGACAAGCAGGCAGCAGGACAGAGCGCAGGCCAATGTCTGTCTGCATTTCATCGATAAAGCTCCCATTGTGCACCACTAATTTAAGCAACAAGGGAGATTGAAAGATCGAGGCGAGTGTGGCAGCAGAGCGCTGGCTGCCTGCCTTTTGATCGCTGAGAATCACTCTGCTACGCTACCGGAGAGGTGACAGCCTGCCGCTGTACCCAGGGTCCAGGCTCTCTGAGTTTTGGATGTGGACTTGGACTATAGACTTCTATCTGTCTTACAGTTTGTTTTGTATTTTTTTTGCCTGATTTTTCCTGGTTTTTCTGTGCGGGGGGGTTGGTAGTGGCGATTTGGGGGGACAGGAAGCCTGAAGACACACACCCAGCGATTCAGAAACAACCATCAGACTGCTGAACAGACAATGAACACCACCTCATTACTTCTTTTTCTCTTTTTTGCTCGGTTTAATTTTTAAAGTATATTTCTCATTGTAATGTATAGTTTTGTATTCTGTTTTGCACTGTACTTCTACCAGAAAACACCACATTTTACAAACAACGCTGGGGATATGAAACCTAATTCTGACGTGTCATTTATGTTCAGTTAATGTAACGTATGTGTAAAGTGTACTGCTTCATCAGGCTAACTTTCATTTGGGATGTGGGAGGAAACTGGGTTTCTTCACAGGAAGAATGCCTCAATGGCCCCGAGAGCTCTCCAGCGCCGGAGGTCGGAATCGAACCCGGCTCTCCAGAGCAGGAGCTCGGTGGCTCTACCCACTGTGCTGCCCCGACAGGCCTTCCCCAGGAGCTGGCTGACCACCAGAGGCACCATTATCCCCCACCCCCCCAACAAGGCTTCAGACCCCAGGGACACGGACTCTATCGATCCAGACTTCTCGCTGCTGGACCCAACGCCACCCAAGAACAGCCAGAAGCAGAATCAAGTTTATTATCGCTGACAAATGTTGTTGTTTTGTGGGAGCGGTGCAGTGAAATACATACAAATGCCCATAACCTACAGTATAAATACATAGTGCAAATAAATCAAAATAGTGAGGTGGTGCTCACAGACCGTTCAGAGATCTGATGGCAGGGGACAAGAAACTGTTCCTAAAATGTTGAGTGTGTGTCTTCAGGCTCCTGTACCTCCTCCTCAATGTTTTGAGGGAATGTCCTGAACGGCGGGGCCCTTAATGATGGATGCCACCTATTTGAGGCATCAGCTTTTGGAGACGCTGGGGTGGTTACTGCCTACGATGGAGACGGCTGGGGTTTACAACCCTCAGCAGCTTTTCCCCGATCCTGGGCACTGGTGCCTCAATACCTGGCTGTGATGAACTTACCGGGCACAATCCCTGGACACCAATGTTTACGGGGAGGCGATGAGTGCAGAGGTCACACACTAATACACGAAGGTCTCAGGGGCAGAGGTCACCCCCTCCATTCACACACATGAACAGACCTCTCCAATTCCCTACCCTGTCCCTCTACACAGTAGAGCAGAGAGGGGGAACTGCCTCTATAGAAGAAAGCAACTGCCTTTGTCGATCAGGGCACCGAGTACGAGAGTTGAGATATCAAGTTGCAGCTGTACAAGCTGCTGGTCAGACCTCACTCAGAATGCCGTGTGCAGTTCCGGTCTGTCATTTACTGGACACGGTTCACACACGGAGGTCACCAGGATTGGAAAGTTTGAACTATAAGGAGGGGCTCTTACCCCTGGACAGCAGGAGGATGAGGGGTGACCCTGCAGAGGTTTAGAGGGCTGAACGGTAGCGTAGCGGCTAACACAAGACACTTGACAGCAACAGTGGTCGGGGTTCGATCACCGCTGCTGTAAGGTGTTTGTAAGCTCTCCAACTGGGTTTCCTCCTGATGCTGCACCTCCCTCGCGCATCCCGAACACATACGGTTAAGATTATGGCTAGTAAGCTTTCCTCCAAGAGCACCACAACCCTGTCATGGTTTGGAGGTTTGTGTGCCTCAATGACCTGGAGAGCTATGTTGTCTGGAGTCAGGACTTTATGCTTTGGTTCTTGGCAGGGTCACCCATACCAAACAGGTCACAGGGTAGAGGCCAGGCTAAGAGTGTCCACCAGTCCTCCAGGTTCGGGGGTTCAGCTCAGGGCTAACAACCCTGACTGGTCAAACAAAACTGTTACTGAAACAGCAATGACGAATCCTTCTACATCCGAGTGCGACGGGATTCCTGAGTCTCCAGCAGGGACTTGCATAACTGACAGTAAACCGAGAGGAAGCCACCGACAAGATGACAGAAGCTGTGAACGCTGCCAGAGATGCCAGCGGCACAATGGGCAGTAAGTAATCTGTGGCATGCTTCGTTGGCGCCAGAAGCGTGGCACAGTCCCTCTTCTGAATTTCTTTAAATTGTAATTTATAGTAACTTTTCATATATTGCAGCCACACAAAAAAATTAATTTCAGGCTGCCCCCAGCACAAGTCTTGCTGATTTGATTTGACACAAACAGCACATACACTGCATGCTTTGACGAACCAGACAGATCAAGCTCATCTTGAGGGGTGTGGATACAGTGGATGGTCACAATCTATGTGCAGGACACACTTTTAGAAAGTGGAAGGGGAATGGGGCAACCTTCTCCACACAGAGAAGAACGAACTGCCTTCGGAAGTAGTAGAGCTAGGTACAATTATATTCAACCTTTTAGGAACAGATTCTTCCCCTTTGACATCAGATTTCTGAACGGCCCATGAACACAACCTCACTATTCCTTTTTTGAACTTTTTTTAAATGTTATCTTTACTTAGAAATACAACATGGTAACAGGCCCTGCCAGTGCAATGAGCCCACGCTGCCCAATTAACCTACTAACCCGTACGGGACGCCTTTGGACTGTGGGAGGAAACCAGAGCACCCGGAGGAAACCCACCATCATGGAGAGAACATACAAACCCCTTACACACAGCAGCAGGAATTAAACCTGATTGCTGACACTGACGTTAACTGCTACATGATCATTGTTATTTTTTCTTCTGACTTAAAGGAATCTTTTATACGTTGTTGTTACAAAAACAGTAAAATTCACGACATATGTCAATGATCATGACTCTGAACATTTAAAAGTGACTTGGATGAGTACACAGATAGGGAAGAGTTTAAAAAAAAACACAGGACAAACGCAGGTCAATTGGAAATTGGTTTATTATCGTCACCTTATCAAGAAGCTGGAACACATCTGAGCCGGCAGCTCAGTCAGCGT